>NC_092630.1:8114104-8388089 GCF_039555335.1 Amphiura filiformis | reverse complement strand
CGTCCGGCGGCATTCATCAGTAGAGCGTCCACACAAGATGGCGGCGCCCAGTGAAAACGAACGCCCTCTTTACTGACGAAAAGGACCTCTTTATTTGCAATTTTAGAAAATAATTGTTTGTGCGGTTTTGAAGAAAATTTTGCAAAATGAATGTCAAATGGAAGCCATTTTGGTGCATATTTTTTATACTATTTAATCCTGGATTTGAACCATTGCTTTAAAGAGATTTTTTTTATATAATACGTGAGATTTTACTAATTTAACAGTTCTTTGCAAGACATTTACTACCAGTGGCGTAGCTGCCGGGGGGCAGGAGGGGCGATCGCCCCCTGGCAAAAATGGCCTATTTGGGCTCCCCCCCGCCCCCCGCCCTAGTGCAAGGCAAAAAGAGGAAAGAGGGGGAGAGAGGAGAGAAGAGAGAGGGAGAGGAGGGGAAGAGAGAGGAGAGGAGGAAGAGGCGGGGAAAGGGATGGGGAATCCATACGATATGCAATACCATACGATTATTATCAATAAGCCTGACAAAACTGTCTAATTGGGCCCCCGCCCCCATAGTGCAGTGACAAAAAGAGAAAGGGGGAGAGAGGAAAAAGAGGGGGGGGGGAAGAAAAAGAGGGAATCCATAGGCCTACGATATATCGTAGTGCCACGCGATTATTATCAATATACTCGACAATATACTTGAAGACAAAGAAATAGAAATCTTTTGAAATGCAAAAGCATAGGAGCAGTATATTGACTAAAACAAATAAAACAATAAAAGGGCCAACCCAAAAAGAAAAGACGAAAAAAGTGGTCAAGAAGGCTGTGTATAATTGCATGCCCCAACCAAACATTTTCAATATCAACACAAAATTGGCCAATTTAGTCATTTACCATTGACCTATTTCAAACTTAGGGCCGGATTTACCATTAGACCAAATGGGTGCGGGTCCGATCCAGGCCCCTAAAATAGCCTATATGGTATGTTCCCCAAAACACCATGTTTGGACCAAAATATGGTCACATTGCAAAAATTTATGCGCTTGCATGCGACTGGCCTTTATACCTAAAATTTACAAGGCTTCATTTTGGGCTAAAATTGTCTGAAATTGGACATTTTTTGTCTGAAATTGGACATTTTTTTTTTTAGGAAATTAGCAAGAATTATGGCCAAAATTCATTTCTATTAAGACCAAATTAGTAATAAAGAAGCACATTTTTCTCGTGGAGTGCACAATTTCTTTGAAAAAGTAATAACCCAGTTAAACATTTTCCCTCTTGGGCCACTGTAGGCCTATTGCCAAATTTAAACTTATTTCCTTTGTTTTTTATTTATCTTTGATATTTATTTGAAAGTGTATACTTTTCTTTGAAAGTACACTTTTTTTTCGATGGGGGGTGCACCCCGGGTCGCACCACCCACACCTACCCCCATTTTTGTTTGGTGGATTTGGGCCCGCCCCATACAGGCTTTTGCCCCCCCCTGTAAAAATCTCAGTTACGCCAATGTTTACTACATAGGCGTGAGATTAGACTACCTTGGCGTGAGACCGTGAGAAAGTGACCGAATGCGTGAGACTCACGACCAATACGTGAGAGTTGACAGCCCTGATTTTGCTCCATTTTTTTGAAATTTTATATCCAATGGCCCTTTTTTTCCTTCAAAATTTCACACCAAAAGATCCCCTTTTAAAAATTTTGTTATACCATACCTAATGACCCTCTTTTTTCATTTTGATATACCCAATGACCCCCTTTTTAGAACATCATTTTATACCGATCCGATATGCTCCTATACCTTACTTCCCGCCGGTAGGCACACCCGTTAAAGTTGAGTACCAAAGTTGAATACCACCCCCATAACTCATGAAGAGTTAAACCCACTTTTGCCCGAAATTGAGTTATTTATATTACACCAATGCACAGTGTTACAGTTTAAAGGAACATAGCTATATAGCCTATACGGGTTTTTGAAAATCGCCCAGAATTAAATGCGACGGGTGTAATCTGTTTCACTTTGTTTTTTATTAAACTATTAAACGTGCAAAATCCACACCAATGTTTTCCAAAAGAGGTAAAATCCAAGTTATGGGGCCCGCACGTTAGACCTATTTATCCAATCATTAAAATCAAAGGCCAAAATATGATTAAACTATTTTTTGTGTTTGTTGGGGATATAATGCGAGCATAGGCCTACTATGCCGCTACTATGACGTTTCTGTCACTGTTTTCTTAAGCCTTTTAGAGTTTTATTTAAACCAAATAACTCGCAATATCTATAAGAAAACAAATTCATTCTTGGAGTCCTATTAAGGGGTTGTGCAATAATTATGAGCCCGGAGGTAGGGTAAAATTGGGGGGAGGCCAGAAATTTTTGGCGAGCCGTTTGGAAATTTTACCCCCCCGGCTCATAATTATTGCACAGCCCCTAACAAGTAAACAAGTCAAACTCCCATTTATTGTGCACTTCGCTGCAATTATAAATAGCCTACATTTAATTTTAATATGATGACATGCATGTATGATGTAAAGCTATGCACGAAGAATATAGAATGTGAGCAATAAAATCACAGTGACTGCCTCTTGTGTAAAATTAAGTTTGATCTTTGATCTTGATACATTATAAAAGCTTATAAACTTCAGTTGCCCTGTTTGATAGCATGGCTGTGTTTGTAAACTGCAAGTTCATTGACTGTATGGAAATCTTTGAAGTAAACCATCGTGAAAATAGACATAACTTATGTAACGAAAAATTTAATATCAAAATAATTAGCCTGCTGAAGAATGTGTATAGTGAGTCTAGGGTGATTCAAACATACAAAAGTTTTGATTTTTTAACGAGCCAACCACTAATATTGTTCATTTTGGTGAAAAAATACACCGTTCAAAATTTCATGAAATTCAAATAATTTTTAGAGGGTGCGCCCTTGGCTTTGAAGTTTTGTGTGTGAAGTCTATGAGGATTTTTGGTAATTTTCAATCAACCACCAGAAAGTAATAATCAACTTATCCAACTATGCTATAAAAGTGTCAGCATGATGTCTTAGGTATTCATGAAACAAATATGTAAGAAAAATTAAATGAATATATTCAAGCGGAGAAAATTCAAAATTTATCTCAATTGTTTCAATGGTGGGAAAGCAGTAGACAGAACAGCCAAAACATTTGGCCAGTCCTCTGCCCAAGATATGCCTTTGTTAATATTCATGAGTTTATTCATCTGCCTTTGCATTAACTATACAGGGTGTAACAATAAAATTTGTACAATTGCAATTTGACATCTCAGGAAAAAACTAAAAATGTTATATGCAATACAATCAGTAAGATCGTGGCTAAAAGAAGACGTTTAGTTGGTTTCTTTACTAGCTTGGATTCAAAAGTTATGTCCGATTAATTAAATCGTCCAGAAAACGTGTTGGGCCACTTTTGCCATGTTTTGCGCATATCAAGTTTGAACCGCGTTGATATGCTTATCGTGCATTAAACATCAAAGAACTGACACAAAAGAATTATAAGTGGTGTTTCTTCATATAATTAACATGAACTTAATAATAATATGATATTTCTTTTAAATCTATAAATGAAGTCATGAAATTTCTTTCAAATTATCTTATAAATAAAGTAATTTCTCATATCCCTGAGATAGCATTGGTAAAACTGAGAACAGATTTTGCATCCATATAATACAAAACAATTACATTTTGAAATTAAGTGACCACTATTGCCAGCATTTCTGTTAACAAATTCTACCTACTTCTCATAGTTATATGCAATTGTATGCCTTGATGGAAGACCTGAGTTTGGAAAATGAGCTATTCTGCTTGACTCCATGTGCTACCGAATGTCACAACCATAAAAATACGCTCTTCCAACGTGAATTAGGGTTGAAGTTGTTGAGCTGTAGCCACGATTTCTAGTAAATGAGGTTGTTATGTCAGTGCTTAGTTGTGACTTTCAAAAACTCAAGGAGATATTCTATTATGTAATGATTTCTACCACTTGAATACCCCATAAAACTACCTATCATAAAAGCACCGCCTAACTGGTCCATGGTTCAACTGCATTCAGTCACTTTTGTAAGACTTAGACAAAAGTGGCCCAAGCGGTTTTAAGACTAGGTTACATAATTGGCCATATCTTTACTTGTATACCATCGATTTTATTAGTACAAAGCCTATCCGGTGGCTTAAGAAATTATCTTGATAGACAGATAAATATCAAACCAAAAAATAAGCGGCATAATAAATTGTGTCATTCTATTTTTAAAATTGTACAAATTTTATTGTTACACCCTGTATAAGAAGTTAAACTATCAGCAGTGCTACTGACAGGATTCACTCCCTTGGCAGTGAATGTACTTTTTTCATTATTATAGACAATCTTGAACTTGGTGATTTAAATTTCCGATGGGTATACATAGGAAACATGTGTATCTAACACACCTAAGAAATTTATCCACATTAGTTTAGTGTGTGTGAAAAAACTGTTGGAGAAAATTTTTGCACCAAAACCCTATTGACTTTGCATACAAAAGTTTACCCTCCAAAGTTGATCTAAATTTTATGAAATTTTGCATGATGTATTTTTACACCAAAATGAACAAAATTAGATGTTGGCCCATCAAAAAATAAAAACTTTTGTATTTCTGAATCACCCCAATAAATACGTAAGGTGCAATGTTATTTCACTTATTTTTAGGTATAAATTTCAATATTATTTTTGTATTTTTTCCTGCATTCTTAATTCTGCATTCTTTTCCTTTCAATTATTAAAATTGACCAAATTTTCTTTTAATTTTCTATATATCTCGATTTGAGAAAGTGCTACGATGTAGCACCTAAACGTCATCAAGGTATGTTTAACATCATTTTACCAATATTCACTTGGATTTGATAACAAAAAATTTACAAATATTAATACAATCTTAGAAAAGAAAAGGTGTTACAAGGGTTCTTCGACTGTCCTCCAGGTGGGCACCTTTAAAGGTAGGCCTACTGCAAGACCCTATAGGGTACATGTAGGGAATATGAGACCGTTAGCACATTTTGCTACTTTTCAAAAATTAAGTAATTCACACAAGACAAAGTTTGTTATTTGTTTTCCGTGATACTTTCAACTTTAACATGTCCAAAAGGGTCAACCAATATTTGGTCAGGCAGATAAATGTAAAAAATGACGTCATCATAAATCGTTCCATATTATAGTGTAGGGAAAATGGGACACTATTGTCTGGACTACATTTTTGTATTTAAAGAAAAATATGAGCAATTATTAAACTATTTCCTTTGATTCTATGTGTATTTGACAAGATTGGGAAGTGTTAAGTGGTTACTTAAATAATAAGTATTGCATCGTCAAAACAGAACTATTAATATTTTCACAATCTCTTTCAAGCGTAACATTTGTACATTTACAAAATTGTAATAAAATAAAATTAAAAAAGAAAAGAAATACTGCCCAATGTCTATACACACAAATACTGAGCACACAAACTGTACAAGCACACAAATGAACTTAGTAATAAAAGTGAATTAAAGATCAAATTCTATAGGTCTACAACAGTTAGGCCTATAATGTAAAACTTACGCCTGCCAGGTATTTTATAAAATTTGTCTTTACTCAAAAAAAGTGAAATCTGAAATGACACTGGTATTAGTAATTAGGACCATGCTACACCCCCCACACAAAAACATTATGACCTACACCGCCATAATTTGCATTACTTCCAGATAGGCCTACAGACCAACAATCAGTAGGCCTGTCTAACTATAGTGAATAGATTGTTTTTAAGAATTATGATGTAATATGTCATTCATTATCACTTAAATAACATTTAATATAACACAAAACAAGGGGTGGTGCAATAATTATGTGCATCTGGGGTGCCGGGTGGTGAATTCTCAAAATGGTCTGCCAAATATCGCTGCCCCCTGGCCGTGCCCAAAAATATTTGCCCCCCTCTCGACGTGACAAAAAACCCTTTGCCCCCCCCCCTTCGATGTGCCAAAAATCTTTGCCCCCCCATACACATGCAAGATTTTTGAGAACCCAATTTAAAACCTTAAATTGTCTTGTCATATATTTGCGAAGCGCTTCGAGCAGGAAATTTTGCATATTTGACCGTGTTCCTAACGTTTTCCTACACGTTTTTTAGGGCGTAATATAGAAACTGTGCCCAAAATATCTATGCCAAAAATTGCTTGTCCCCCCTTCGACCTGCCAAAAATCGCTTGACCCCCACCCCTTTCGACCTGCCAAAAATGTTTGCCCCCCCCCCTTTTGGCCTGCCAAAAAATCTTTGCCCCCCCCTCCTATAATTCACTACCCCGGGGTACACATAATTATTGCACCACCCCTAAGCAACTATACCACAAATTAATCCTCTTTTGGGGATCAAAGGTAGCCCTGGAAAGGGCTGTTTGGCTTGTCTTGGCTTCTTTCCTCTGAAGTGAGTTTACTGTGCTGCTCTGCCCTCTACCTGGTTGCCTCCTTGACGAATAGGCCTACAGGTTTCAGCCTGGACCTCAAATTGCATTGCGTACTATCCTTGTGCGCTGGATACTTTAATGCAGCATATGCGGTTGCAAAGATCTAGGAGGCAAAATGGGTGACGGGAATGTGCGGCCACATTGACCCCCTTTTCAACTCCCTCTCACGCAATGACAGTTTTTTGTTTTACTGAACACCCTCTCACCGAATAACCCCCCTTTTTTTATTTTCCTGTCACCAAAAGACCCCCTTTTTTCAAAAAATTGTGGAAAATTTTTGACGACTGAATGACCCCGTTTTTTCAATTTTTCAATATTTTTTCTTCAAATTTTGATAAATTTTTGAAAATTTTATATCAACTTTTATATATTGACCCAAAACTTTTCCCAGTCTCACTGAATGACCCACTTCTTTGGTAAGATTTTCCCCGTTCTCACGAAAGGACCCCCTTTTTTGGGCCTTCTCTCTGAAATACCTCCCTTTTTCGGTGTCTAGGCATTCACCGAGAGACCCCTAGGGAGTGTTCGTATCATAAATACTTTGGTGGGGGGAAATATGGTGGGGGGTCAAAAACATTTTGGGTCCTAAAAAGGGGGGATCAAAAAATCAAAAAAAATTGGTCCTTAATAGGGGGGGGGGGATAAAAAAAATTGAAGGTAAAAGTCCGGGGTAAAATGTACGAGAAGGCTTGTACATTTCAAAATGTTTGCGCGCTCCACGCGCATGAAATTAATGTTAAGTATTCAATAGTGTACTCTTAAGGGATCTAGAATGAGCATTTATGGCGTTTCGACAGTATTTTTGTGGGACATGAGAGCACCTCAGACGTATCGAATTGCATTCTGAATCTGAAGCATGTCTTTCTGATATCAAATAATTTTCATTTTTTGAAATTCACGATATAATACAAATTTTATGACAAATTATTAAAATTTGATATTTTTTTAGTCCTCGAAATAAATTTTATAAATCTAATGATATATTCTTAAAGTGTATGTAGCTGTGAGGAAAAGCCGACGATCAATTGAAAATTTTGACCTTTTATATTGAAGATATGGATTTTTCCCCCAAAAGACCTTTTTTTTGTGTGTGTTTTGGGAAAAAAATAATAATAGTGTAAAAAGTGTCTACCAAACACATTCATTTGGCGCTCATTTTGTAAAATTTTCAAACGACTGAAGACTCAGACATCCCCTGACACTCCTTATAGCTTCTTATGATAGTAGCGTGGGTTATCTGATTGGGGGGGCACCGACCATGATTTGGGCCACCTGATCTGATAGGGGCACAAGCCGCTTTTTTGGCAATTTTCCTATGGGATTTTCTAAATTTAGCGATCGATTGGGGGGCACGTGCCCTGCGTTCCCTGATGCTACACCACTGTATAATAATGATAGAAACATTTACTAAATTTGCAAAAGATCATCATGCATGGTATAGGCCCTACATTTATTTCAAATAGCCATCACAGTGCTAACAACGACATAAAAATACTAAAACACAACAAAGAATTGGGAAACAAATTAACTGCATAGGCTGATAAGCAAGCATGAAAACAAATTATAGTGTAGTCAACTCTTACTAGCATCTGGTAATAGTGTTTTTATATAAACAGGCAGTGGAAAAGTTCAGTATGTCAGCTGTATGTAGGCCAGCAATACTTGAATGAATCCCGGGGAATGAATATCCTCATATTTGTAAAAGTTAAACTGAGAATTCTTTCATCATCAATTGACTATTATTAACCATATGCGATGCCTCCAAAAACTTCAAGTGAAGTTCTGTGGTTTAAACGCTTGACTAGTCCATTTTCGCTCAATAAAGCAGGTCGGTCATAAATTTAGAAAATGATCTACCCAGGGCACCGTGGCACCCCGGGCCGGGCTGACACTGATATACATGCAGCTCCAGGCATTGAAGTTCATGCAAGTCGGTAAACCGCGGGGTTCCTTAGCTTAGTATGAAATTAATTAAACCCCTAAACTCTGCAGAATCTGTGATTTAAAGCGTATTACTAGTTTCTATCATTGTTTGAAGATTTAGGCGTAAATTGTATATGTACCAGTAATTTTCAACAATAAATAGAGAGGCAGAGGACCTTTTCATTATCAAGTTTCAATTATAATAACAGAGACGGCGTTTTGTTTGCACTGGGCGCAGCCATCTTGTGCTGTTTGCGATTTCTTCAAAACCGCACAGACAATTATTTTCTAAAATTGCAAATAAAGAGGGCATTTTACGCACTAAAGAGGGCGTTCCGTTTTCACTGGGCGCCGCCATCTTGTGCGGTGTGCGGTGTCTTCAAAACCGCACAGACAATTATTTTCTAAAATTGCAAATAAAGAGGGCCTTTCCTCAGTAAAGAGGGCGCTTGTTTTCACTGGGCGCCGCCATCTTGTGCGGTGTGCGGTGTCTTCAAAACCGCACAGACAATTATTATTTTCTAAAATTGCAAATAAAGAGGGCCTTTTCCTCAGTAAAGAGTGCGTTGCGTTTTCACTGGGCGCCGCCAGCTGTGGTGCTGCCAATGAAAAGAAGGGATTTTCAATTAGCTGTGGTGCTGCCAATGAAAAGAAGGAATTTTCAATTATAAATAGAGAAGGCCTTTTAATTGAGCAGTTTAAGAATAAGAATAGAGAGGCGTTTTGTTTGCACTGGGCGCCGCCATCTTGTGCGGTGTGCGGTGTCTTCAAACCGCACAGACAATTATTATTTTCTAAAATTGCAAATAAAGAGGGCCTTTTCCTCAGTAAAGAGTGCGCTTGTTTTCACTGGCGCCGCCAGCTGTGGTGCTGCCAATAAAAGTAGGAGGGCGTTTTCTTTGCAGTGGTCGCCGCCATCTTGTGCGGTTTGCGATTTCTTCAAACCGCACAGACAATTATTTTATAACTGTGGTGCTGCCAAAAAAGAAGGGGTATTCATTTAATAATAGAGAGGGCGTTTTAATTAACAAGTTTCAGTAATAAGAATAGGAGGGCGTTTTGTTTGCAGTGGGCGCCGCCATCTTGTGCGGTTTTGCGATTTCTTCAAAACCGCACAGACAAAAAAATTTGATAACTGTGGTGCTGCTAAGAAAAGAGGGGATTTTCGTTTAAAAATAGAGAGGGTGTTTTAATTAACAAGTTTCAGGAATAAGAATAGGAGGGCGTTTTGTTTGCAGTGGGCGCCGCCATCTTGTGCGGTTTATGATTTCTTCAAACCGCACAGACAATTATTTTATAACTGTGGTGCTGCCAACAAAGAAGGGATATTCATTTAATAATAGAGAGGGCGTTTTAATTAACAAGTTCTAGTAATAAGAATAGGAGGCGTTTTGTTTGCAGTGGGCGCCGCCATCTTGTGCGGTTTGCGATTTCTTCAAAACCGCACAGACAAAAATTTGATAACTGTGGTGCTGCTAAGAAAAGAAGGATTTTCAGTATAAAAATAGAGAGGGTGTTTTAATTAACAAGTTTCAGTAATAAGAATAGGAGGCGTTTTGTTTGCAGTGGGCGCCGCCATCTTGTGCGGTTTGCGATTTCTTCAAACCGCACAGACAATTATTTTATAACTGTGGTGCTGCCAAAAAGAAGGGATATTCATTTAATAATAAAGAGGGTGTTTTAATTAACAAGTTTCAGTAATAAGAATAGGAGGGCGTTTTGTTTGCAGTGGGCGTCGCCATCATGTGCGGTTTGCGATTTCTTCAAAACCGCACAGACAATTATTTTATAACTGTGGTGCTGCCAAAAAGAAGGGATATTCATTTAATAATAGAGAGGCGGTTTAATTAACAAGTTTCAGTAATAAGAATAGGAGGGCGTTTTGTTTTCAGTGGGCGCCGCCATCTTGTGCGGTTTGCGATTTCTTCAAAACCGCACAGACAAAAATTTGATAACTGCGGTGCTGCTAAGAAAACAATGGATTTTCGTTTAAAAAATAGAGAGGGCGTTTTAATAAACAAGTTTCAGTAATAAGAATAGGAGGGCGTTTTGTTTGCAGTGGGCGCTGCCATCTTGTGCGGTTTGCGATTTGTTCAAAACCGCACAGACTATTTAGGGCTGGGGGTCGCCATTTTGTGCGATCCTGTTGGGTACAGACTGTGGTGCTGCTATGAAAAGAAGGAATTGCGAATTATAAGTAGAAGAGGGCGTTTTAATCAAGAAGTTTCAATAGGAATATATGTTATAAATAGAGGGCCTTTTAAGTTTCAATAATAAGAATAGAGGGGGAATAGAGAGTGCGTGTAGAAACTGTGCGGTGCTCCCAACGAAAAGAGGGATTTTAAATCTTGTTAGAGAGGCGCGCTTTGTAGGCCTATTGTGGGTCGCCATTTTGTTGGAGAGGGCGTTTTTTTGTACTGGGGTCGCCATTTTGTGCGATTTTGTTGGGTAGAAAACCGCACAGGAATCACAGTGGTACCACATGTGTCCACTCATGAGAAAAAGTTATTGTAACACATCTTTCATAGCCAGGAGTAAAAATAATTTCACCCTATATGTCTAAAATTTCCTGTCCCTATGTCATCTACCGTCACGAAAATTTAGAAGCGCCTGGAGTAAAATACTAATTTTGTAAGGTCATTTATTTGACCTAGAGAGCACAAGTCAACATGCAGTAAATTCGTTTAGACATTTTTTCCTCATGTTGGCGCAATAAATTCATCACAACTATAACCATTTCTTCACTCATACGGGTGGGTACCTTTATTAATCATCATCTCCGAACGCTTCTGATACCTAAAATGTTTGCATTATTTATTTTCCTTTTTTCAAAATTACAACAGTTGTACGTTTATGTCTATTCACCTCCTTTATTGACCATGTGTATGTTATAGTTGTACTACTAGGTCGTAAGTTTGTTAATTTCGTAATATACCATCACGTCATATCCGTCACAATTTTGTGATGGATATGACGTTTGGAGGTGATTTTCACTATGAGAGAATCATTACAGCAGAATTTCCATTGCTTGACATCATCTCCGTCACTCTACAGATAATGCCCTGCTTTGACCTTAAAACTGGTCAAATGGAAATGTAATGATATGTTGCATAATCTTGGTTATACTCCCTTCCTCTGTATGTAAAAAACAAATGTTCAATGTGCGACACATTTTTGGTATCAGTTGAACTTCGTTGCAATTGTGACGGAGATGACGACGGTGATGGAGATGACATTAGCTGCAGAAAAAGCCAAAAAAATACATCAAGCTGCTAATAAAGATTGAGCCAAACACTTTTTTAAATTACCAGAAAAATCATTTTGAAATGTCTATTTTCCAAACCTTCAAACGTGCACCTTACCGAAGAATGACCCTAATACATGCCGCATAGAGAACTTTATCAACTTTTTGTGTTGTTGTAAGTCCTTGAAAATCATGATTTTTGGAATTTGAAAGTCCTTGAAAAGTCCTTGAATTTAAAGGCTTCAAGTGCAGGAGCCCTGTATAAATGACCTAGGAGGACCTTATACCATAAACTTACCATGTCATGTTTTCAAAATCATGTTAGTTTGGGTCTCATCTGTTGAAGCCTGAAGGCACACTCGTCTGGCCTAATTCGTGTGGAAGTACATTAAAATCTGTTTACTGCCATCTATTGTCCTGTTTTAAATAACACTCTCATCACCAGTATGCAATAATAGTAACCACACAGCTGCAGATACAAGTGGGAACAAGTGACTTCTGTAAGGGTGCTATATGAATGCCGTCATGTACTCGGATACTAAAATAAAACCAAACAGAAAACTGACTTGCCAGTTCATGTATGCTGTTTATTCAATTTCTAATTTTTCTTCTCATCAAAAGAAGAAAATCAACTGCTTAAAGCAAGTTATAAAGTAACTTTTCAATTTAACAGCTGAGCCATTCCATGTCAACTCCTGGGATGTGCACGCAGCACCTCTTCAATTTTTTCTTTTTCAATTTTTTTTTTTCTGCTGCTTGTTTTCCGTGGCATCAATTTAAAAGGTCTTCTCAGTAAAATCCTGAAAATTTGAGCTTCATACTCCACTTCCCGTGCCCATGGCATCAATTTGAAATTTAGGGGGGTCAGCGTAAAAAATGTGTCGCAACGCGAAAGACGATGTTTGGAGGTCCATAAATGTATAAAGAGAACCCCCTACAACTTTGAAAAGTATGTATTCTGGGGGTACTTAATTGTGTAGAGTTCAAATCTGCCATCAGAAAACTTGTAACTCTTTTACTTTAAAAGATACAGGACCCTCAAAATGCAACTTTGTCCATCTAGGATCAACTTCGGGGGGTCAGAACTCCAAGAGTAAAAATAATTTTTTGTCCATTTTTTTGCCCGTCGGAACCCTTTGGTAGGACATTACTCTTATGCAATATTGAGTCAATTAGGATAATTTTAGCTGAGATATTACCCATGCAAAACTCCAATAGTAGGCCTACATTTTTTGTAAATTTTGACCCCCCCTGAAAACCAATGCCAGACAATTTGCCCCACCATCAACTTTAGGTATGTTGAAAATATGTTCTTGAACAACATTTCTGAGAAATAGTGGCTTGGGGTCTTGATGACTTTGCATTAAAAACATCAGTTAACTGCCTACTCACAAAGTCATTCAGCCACATCAACAAAAAGGGTTGGTTGGTCATTGGTCATCCCCTCAAATTTTGCTGAAAATCATTTCTAGCATACCTCTATGAGCATAATGATCACATGGAAAAACATGAATGCTCAACTCCAAGCAGTTTTGGAGATATGGCTTGTCAAAATTTCGCCCAGATCCCCACTTTATGCTCTCTCGAGTCGCGTCGTTGAATTAGTAGCGTTTTGGGACATTCATATTTTGACTTTGCAAAAAAGATATTATACTGAAAAGTACTAACTGGGGTGACTTTTACCCAGAAAAACAGAATCTGGCCTCTGAAACATTGTATCTTATCTACTGAAGACTTTATGGGTCTCTCAAAACCTCTTTTCGTTTTGTTTTTGACAAATAAATTTTCACAAAACGAAACAAGGTTTTGAGAGACCCATAACTTTTTAAGTAGATAAGATACACTGTTTCTGAGGCCAGATTCTGTTTTTCTGGGTAAAAGTCACACTAGTTAGTACTTTTCAGCATAATATCATTTTACAAAGTCAAAATATGAGTGTCCCAAAACGCTACTAATTCAACGACATGACTCGAGAGAGCAAAAAGTGGGGGTCTGGGCCAAATTTTGACAAGCCATATCTCCAAAACCGCTTGGAGTTGAGCATTAATTTTTTCCATGTGTTCATTATGCTCATAGAGGTATGCTAGACATGATTTTCAGTAAAATTTGAGGGGATGACCAATGACCAACCAACCCTTTTGTTGATGTGGCTGAATGACTTATGTGAGTAGGCAAGCCTAACTGATGTTTTCAATGCAAAGCCACTATTTCTCAGAAATGTTGTCCAAGAACATATTTTCAACATACCTAAAGTTGATGGTGGGGCAAATTGTCTGACTTCAAAAAAAAAAAAAATGTACTATTGGAGTTTTGCATGGGTAATATCTCAGCTAAAATTATCCTAATTGACTCAATATTGGATAAGAGTAATGTCCTACCAAAGGGTTCCGACTGGCAAAAAAATGGACAAAAAATTATTTTTACTTTTGGAGTTCTGACCCCCCGAAGTTGGTCCTGGATGGACAAAGTTGCATTTTGAGGGCCATGTATCTTTTAAAGTACAGGAGTTACAAGTTTTCTGATGGCAGATTTGAACTCTACACAATTAAGTATCCCAGAATACATACTTTTCAAAGTTGTAGGGGGTTCTCTTTATACATTTATGGACCTCCAAACATCGTCTTTCGCGTTGCGACACATTTTTTACGCTAATCCCCTAAATTTCAAATTGATGCCACGGGAAAACTAAATAGCGTATGAAGCTCAAATTTTCAGGATTTTACTTTCTTAGCAATATCTACCACCACACAGAAAACGAAAAAATTGAAGAGGTGCTGCGGTGCACATCCCAGGAGTTGACATGGAATGACTCAGCTTATAGCTGAAAAAACTTAAGGTAAACTTTAGTCTTTGTCAAAGACCTCGCGATCCTAGGGGCGAGTGGCGCCGAGGCGCGACAGAGCGGGCGAAGCGCCGACAGCGAGCCAATGCTAATATTATAGGTGGCGCTCCCACTACGGTGCATGGTCCAGGCAGAGCCTTGTTGAAAGGCTAGGTAAACTTAAGCTAAACTATTTTGAAGTAATGAAGCCAAGAAAATATTTTTTCATAACTTTCCCACTTCAAACTCCCACCCAAAAAAGCATTGAAAATCTGTGGCCTAACAACCCCAAACAAGAAGAATTTTCAACACAAAATTTACCTGCTATTATTAAATGAAAACAAAACAAACTAAACCATTTCCCCTGCTATCCCAAACTTTCAAGCTGCCCATTATAAATTATATATTGTCAATTCCCAGAATTTAGCATTCCACTTCCACATTATATGTGCATTGGCTTTAAAAGAAAACTCTATAATAATTTACTTTAAACTTATAACTTACTCTACTGGGAATTTTAATGCTGAAGGAAATGTATTAAAATATCCAATTGCCACTTTCAACACATTGAGTACGATATCTAAACCCAACTGGTTAAGGTGGACAAAATCATTTGGTCTGTATAAATCCCCCATCATTGGATTGACATCTTCATATGATATGGTTTTTCTCCCTGATTTCCAGAACAGATTTTTTGCGTTTCTGTTCACATCTCGCAATTTTTTTGACATGATTGCTTGGCAAGGGTGAAAATAAGAGAGCTTGAACCAGGGGCCACTTTGGCAAAAAAGTGGCCCCTGGTTCATCAAAATTTGGAAGAACCAGGGGCCATTTCCAATTACCAAGGGGCCAATAAAAATAAAGATGTGCTGGATGAGTTAAATAAGCAGTATTTGCTTGTAATTTGATAATTTTGGTTCACTATCCAGGGGGGCCAGTTTTGTGAGAAAAGTGTCCCCTGGTCAACTAAAATTGAGATGGAACCAGGGGCCATTTCAGAGTTTCTGGGGGCCAAACGGCTCCTGTCTCCCACTTAATTTCACCCCTGTTGCTTGGTTCCCATATGATATATCATAAAACTCTCTTAGGAAGATAAAAGACCAAACAATCATTACCTTCGGTAATTGACGCGATTCCAAATACAGCGCGCCACCAACGACGGCAGTGAAAATTGGCATTTCCGTGTCTGGGGTCGACATCCCTTTTCATCAACCATAGCTGACCATGTTTGTGATTATTACTCTAAAAACACAATGTTTTATAGTACTTTTTGAAATTTTTTGAGATTTTCTGTGTTGAAGTGAAATATTGCAGTTTGATATTCACAGATGTCCTTTTCTAAATCCCGCAAACTTGATGTTGATACTAGTTGTTTCCTTTTTGTTATATATTTTCTAAAACCGTCCTTTTTTGTTTTTAAACTTTACGATGCTTTTCAGCCCGATACGCATGTGAGCCTAGTCAATGCGAAGTAGGCCTAGGCCTGTCCTTTTTAATGGAAAACGCATAGGTTTTATTTTGGTTATTAGAATAAATTGTTTTAATTCTTTCTGAATTTATTGTTTGTTCAATACGATAATAATATAACATCAGCATACTTAAGACAGCGTTCAAGCTTTGACTTACGTTTGGCGGACACGCGTGTGAAAAAAAGTATTTAGGGGTGAAAACAATAAAAATTCTTGATTGTTTATATATTTCCAAGGGTAAAATATCATCTAGTTTCAGATTTTGGCACTTAAAACTCCCTATCTTTTATAGATTTCAAGAAAAATTCAATTTTATGTCCGATTTTGGCGAAAATAGCCGCTTTTGGGGTGACAAAATTTTGACTTGCAGATTTCCTGTGAGTGTATGAACATGAAAACTATCAAATAGTGCCTAATTTTCTATGCTAATTGTGTAACAAGGGTACAGTTGTGATATTAAAAGCATTGAATGGGATCCATATATTTTTTTATTTTTGTAGCAGGGGTAGAAACTTGAGGGTTCGGGTGACAATTGATTTAGAAAAAAATACAATATTCGTGATCATTTTCGATTTGAAAAGGCCATATCTCCACAATGGTATGAGCTATAGGGATATTTTAAGTGTTTGTTTGCTCAGTATTTCAATAGCTAAATGGTGATATATCAAACAAGTAAGCTAGATATACAGAAAAGAAAATAACTTGCAAAATGCTACCCCCACCCCTAAGCATTTTGAGAGCGTGAAAAAAGTCACGGATTTTGCAAAAAAAATAAGTCCTTCAAAACTGGGAGGCTTGAGGCTAAACAAAAGACATGTTGCCCTTACCAATGCCTCCCTCTAGAGCAACATGTTTTTTGTTTAGCCCTTAGTATCCCCATTTTGAAGGACTTATTTTTTTTGCACCAATTTTTGTTCAAATTTGAAGACTTCGGGCAGAAATATGCCTGTACAGTGCTATGGGGAAAATTTTCAAGTTGATAATTATGCATTTTTTATGTCAGATTCAGTTTCTACACAAAATTTCGCCCTAGAAAATGTTCCTCTAAGTAGGATATCTTTCACATTAAGTTTCCACCATTCTGTCCGCCAAACGCAAGTCAAAGCTTGAACGCTGTCTTAAGAACATCCATACTAATAGGTGTTGCGTTTTTGTAATCGGCCTACATTTTCTAAAAATGGGGTTTTTTTTGCACGAAGGCGCATAGCGGTTCGCTTGTGCTGGATAGGCCTACAGCAAAGAAATTCAAGTAAATTTTAAAAAGATTCTTAATGTCTCATTACTTATAAACATGCATCACATTGGTTTGCCGTTTTTGTTATTATTGTAATTGTTTTTTAAATTTGTATTTTTAATTATATTAGGCTACTATCAAACATTAAAAAAATTACGATCACAATAAAAACACTTATTTTTTTGTTAATATTTCAATTTGAGACTTTAATGCCTAAGTTCAACAATACCTCATAGAGTTCTAGCATTATAATAAAGATGAAGAAAGTTTCAAACTGCAAAAGAGTAGGCCTACGTTAATTTTAAAAGATCATTATTTTAAGGCATATCAAGAAAATACGCATGAAACAACTTCTTAACTTTAGAACCAAGTAGGCCTATGCTAGATAGACCTTTGGTGTTTTCAGTTTAAAATGATAGCCTATTGTACGTGTAATGTATAATAATTACAGTAACACAATTTTCAAAAATGCCTCCTTTGGCCCCCATGAACCAGATCGTAACAATTAAGGTTTAAATTTGACAATTGAATACATGAATACAAAAGCCACCTAAGTCCATGCGAAGTTATTTTGAGAAAAACCTGTGTATCATTTTAATTCCTTCAGTTAGATTTACCTGGTCAATATGGTAAGTTTTACGTGAAAATGAGTGGATTAACCTGTATTAGGTATGACGATTAGCATTTCAGGGACTTCGTGGGGTTCATTTTAAATTTTGAATCATATACAAAGACAACAATGTTAGAATGAGATTACCACTAGTAAGATAATACAAAATAAAGCACACAGGTATGTATAATGTTGATAAGCATTCTGCCATGTGATATAAACCACACACTTTCCTTTATTAAACCCATTTTTTGTTCAAAAGTCATTCTCTAGCAATGAATGTGTTACAAGTGGACTTTTATACATACTGGATTTCAATCAATGTGTTACAAGACTCAAATCATGGAATTGGGTGATTCTTTCATACATGCTATTTTTCACATGCCCAATAGACACAGAGGATGAATTTGAGTTGTTCTTTCATGCATATGACAGGCCTATGTATAGCAACAATTTCCCATGCTTAACTCAATTTGGCCAAAGTATGGACTTAGGTGGCTTTTGTATTCATATATTCAATTGTCATGCCCGATTTTAATATTAATTCATGTTTGTTTTTCATATTTTATTTTTACTTCCGCTTTCTTGCATGTCATACCATCTTTATTTCATCCTTCCCCTTTAATAATTCATAACCCAAGGAAATTTACTCTTAATGTAGGCCTAGGCCTACTCCCAAATAGCACACGTTGGTTGGAATGAGTTTCTTTTTAGACATATTATCGGTCGGCACAACATTGAAAAATCAAAAACTTTTTCAAATAAATATTCAATTGGACAATTTTAAACACCTAGGCCTAGGCCTATACATGTTTTTTGAAGAAAAGAAAATGAGAAAGATTAAAATCTTTCCCATTTTCTTTTTCTTTCTCGTGAAATTATAAGTCAACACTGTGAAAAGAACTGAACTGTATAGTGTAGCCCAACCTTTACGGCATTGTGGACTTTGGCCAAATTGGAAAGGTTTAAATTCGCAGGGTCGACATTTCTTGCATATTAAATAATGGATCAGGCCCATGGATCAAGGACTCAACCTAAAGTAAAGA
Organism: Amphiura filiformis; assembly: GCF_039555335.1. Taxonomy (NCBI): domain Eukaryota; kingdom Metazoa; phylum Echinodermata; class Ophiuroidea; order Amphilepidida; family Amphiuridae; genus Amphiura; species Amphiura filiformis. The sequence continues at coordinate 8,369,272 of NC_092630.1, read as the reverse complement.
GGTCAAATCTGGGGATGGACGCATTGTTTAGGTTAGGCCTGCTTCATTTGAGACTGAAGGGGCGAACCGGGACACCCCCCCCCCACACACACACACCGATTTACGGTGAAGGATATACTGTACAATAAGGGACAATTTGCAGTTCATGTTTTTGACAAAAACAAGATAACTTAACATGCTTAACAATGTAGTTTGGAGGCCATTATAGGCCTAAATGAAAATGAAAACGTGCCTATTCATACAGAAGGGTAGGCCTATTGAGGGGGCTGAGCCCCCAGCCCCCGGTTCATAAGCCTATGTAATTTTGTTGACAGAATTGCACCACGAGAGTTTATTTTAAAAATTAACAGGTTTATTAATTTTGTTTAGTACAAGTATATATTTTCTCCCGACATTATACATTGGGGCCAAAGTGTTTTGTTTATAGGGCTATAGAAGGAAATGGCTTCTAAATTTACGACCTTTCATGATCATACAGTAGGCCTACATCATGCTACAAAGAGCGTTTCAAAATGTCACACGAAAAATGCTTTAAAACAATTAATTCATATCTATTAAAGTTTGTAAAAAGGTTATAAATGTAAAACATCTATAGGCCTAGGAAAAAAAATAATAAAAATAAAAACAAGACAAGCTGCTCAAAACATTTATGAAAACCAAAAGCTTTTATCTTAATCATGTATCACGATGGTAATAACTATGGGAAAAGTTATCCAAACAAGAAATGAAAAAGGCACGAATTTGTGTTTTAGATTAAATTTCCTATTTGCTATTATAGGCCTACCCAAACTCGAAAATTGACATTTTGACATCGGGTTTATAGGCTTAGATGGTCGATCAGAGACATCAACATTTTTGACATCTAGTTTTAACCGTAGATGGTTGAATAGGAATAGAGTACATTTGAAATTCGAAACCGTTTTAATATAGTATTAAAAAAAATAAAAGCTTACGCTGTTCATGCTGTTAAAATATGTATTGAATATTTCGTTATTCTAAATATGAGAATTAGGCCTACTTTACTTAAAACAAACAAGGTTTAAAATTGGTTTTTTTAAGGATATGCATGAGGGTCTAAGTAAGTAGGCCTATCCCCAATCATATTTTTTTTAATCAAGTCTATTATAGGCCTACTTACAACAAAGCTTAAAGACCAGAAAGTGTTTTCTTTTCTTGTAAACGAGAGCCTAAAGTATTTTCCCTAGCGCCGGAAAGTTCGGAAAAGTTTGAAAATAAGGGTTTAATTGATGCCCATTATTTTGTGTGGGAATAGGCCTAACACTCTGAACATTCACAGAGGTAGGCCTAAACCATGACTGTCGAAATTAACTTTAAGGGGGTACTACACCCCTGTGGTAAATTTGTGACTATTTTTGTATTTTTCTCAAAAAATAATAACACACTGGTAACAAAAGTTATGTATATTATTGGGGCAAGGAATTCAATTACTACACTGAAATTTCAGTGACTCGAGACAAGCGGTTCGTTATTTATGATAAGAAATGAGGTACATCCTATCGGTACCTTATTTCTTATCATAAATAACTAACCGCTTGTCTTGGGTCACTGAAATTCCAGTGTAGTAATTGGATTCCTTGCCCCAATAATATACATAAATTTTGTTACCACTGTGTTATTAGTTTTTGAGAAATATGCAAAAATAGACACAAATTTATCGAGGGGTGTAGTACCCCCTTAAAAAGGAGGCAGAAATGAAAAAAAAGTCATCGTTTCCGTTTCCTTGGTCGATGGTTCATCGTTGACGCGCCGTGGATGTCGACTTTTACCCATGATGCTCTGCGCTGAAGTAGATCAGCCAGGCGTGATCGTAGGTGGCGCGCTGTATTTGGAATCGCGAGAATTGGGCATCAAGAAGCTGACGCACTATATAGTGAAATTGAAGTGATTGACAACAGAAAGTCATTGCATCCTAGATGAATGATGAGCATATCTGGGTATCCTGTGTGTGATGACCACAAATGGGCATTTATTTTGTCAATCGCATTACTTAGCCGAGCCCAGTGCCTTTCCAAACTATTTCCACATTTTGTTCTTCGAACCCTAACTGAAACTCCCCTCTGGCCAATGTTCTCTCAGCTGCCCAAAATGCGAATCGCCTACTATCCAAATTTTGTTCCACCTTGGACCTGAATAAAAAAAGATAGAAAGTAATTTGAGAGCATGTCATGGTCCCTCCTTTATTCATCAAAGATGGGAGTCTGATATAATTTTGAAAAACCGCAGGACGCCATCTTCCCAATGTTTGAATTTCCTCATCTGAAAAACCCATTTCTCTTGCCGATGTGGCCGCACCGATACGGAATGAGTGCGATATAAATAACTCTATTTCTGGAAACGTACAAAAATCTACCTCTTTCTTCAAAACCTGATTTAATTGGTATTTTGTTAACGGCGACCCATCAAAATGCGTAAATAACACCACCCCATTTGAATGACTTAAATAATGTTTCAGCGCTGCGATTGGGCATTAAAATTTAAGACAGCAGAGCACTGACTTGCTTTGCCTACAGCACACATGAGAATGAGAAATAATTTTAATCATCCTCCCATAAGCAACCTAATCAATAAACCAATAAATCAATCCTGGATCCCGACAAGAAGCTTGACCAAAATACTGCCCTCACCTGCCATAAATAGACTAATAAAATCCTTGGCAGGCTATAAATGTTATTCATTTATCTCTATTTAACTATGTTCTCTATTCCGACGCTTTATAGAAATCATGGTTAACAGTGGATGGCAGGGATGACCATGGACACTTACATAACGATTTATTTGCAAAGTTTAATGAAATAAGCATAAGTTGTTATGATTAGTTGATGAAGCACTTGGGTAAAATATTTTGTACAGAAAATATGATTGTCCCTTTAAAAAGGATGTGCCATGGATGTGGCAAATGTTTATTACCTTCAATCAAATGATGCAAACACTTGAAGTAGTATATTTAGATTCCTGGCACCATGGTGACACTTAGTGCTAGTCTTTTATGCAGTGTTGCCAACACTTTTCAGAACCAAGGTGTAGCAAATTGTTTTGTCAGGCTGTGGTGACGAGTCTCAAGAAGCCCAATTTTTAAAGGCTTAATGTACGATTTCCTTCAAATTTTAAATTTGTCATTATATACTCAAAATGCTGAAATAATACTAGTAATAATGATCGGGAATGGTTTCTGTCCATTTTGAGCTGAAAGAACGAGGTAATGTGAAAGAAACACTGCTTGTTATTTTGGCCGTTTAACACGCAGTTCTATGGGCGGACATAAAGTCATAATTTCTTGAATTATGACTTTATGTCGAACTTTGCTCTGTTTACCTACAAACACAACAAATTTGGCTGAATCCATTTAGGTGCAAGTTGTGACATGTGTAAACATTACAAATATGCAAAAAAATCAGGTTTGAAAAAAATTAACCAAATTCATATTATAAGATCGTACATTATGACTTAAACAAGTCCAAGAAGCACCAAATATCGAGTGGAGTGGGCAGAACATTTTAAGAGGGGGTTTCAAAGGTGGCAAGGCAGCTTTAAAGGGGGTAAAATTTGACGAAAATAGGCTAAAATGTACAAAAATGGTTAAAATATTTATATATCAGGGCGGACAGCATTCCATGTGAGGGGGAGGCAAGACTTATCACAGGGGACAATCACCCCTCCCCACCTCTTCCACTGCCAATACCGGATATTTGGGAGAACAAAATCACCTTACTTTAAAACCTTTGTAACTCAACTGAATGATAGAATGTTAATTACTGCTACTTGCACTGCCTGACACTAGCAAAAGTACGCCAATTTTAGGCAAGTACACATGAAGGCATGATTTCTGAAGCTTCAAATAGCCAAATTTGCCGCCTAGATCACGGCTTTGGCATCACTGCTTTTAGAGAGCAAGGGAACATCAAGCCATGTAAATTATTCAAAAGTAATTTTATTAAAAACATGGGACTTGTGAATTAAATCAAACATAACTTTCTGCTTGACATAGATTCATAATTTGGTTTTGTATTCCCTAGTGACTGAATGTATGACCAAGTCGGATTCAACTTCTGAGCGAAGCCGTACCAAAGTTATGAAATATTTATATTGTCTTGTTTGTATTGTATCGATAACACATTATTTATGGTATAAATATCATTTGTAATGTAAAGTTATGAAATATTTATATTCTCTTGTTTGTATTGTATTGGTAACAGGCAATTCATGTCATGACAACTTTATTTTGTCATGCATCCTGATCAGGTATGATTAAAATACTACATTTCTATAGTGAAAAAAAGCACAGATATCAGTTGTAATTTGTATTTTTAGTATTTTCTGAAATGGGTGCTTACTATACACGCATATGACGCAGGCAAGCTAAATAAGTTGCTTGCCAGTAAAATTAGTTTATTATTGCTTTCCCTTGTTCAATAGAGACAAGAGAGTTAGGCCAAGAAAAAAATGTTTGCTTGCCCTCCAGTGGGATTTTAGGGGTGGGTCAGTTGGTCTGTCAGAAAAATATATAAATATTTTATTAATGACTCAGTACTGTATAGGCCTGTAGGCAATGAACATTGGTCATGTGAAAAGATACATCAATACTTCACTTCAGATCTCCAATACGCAAGATACCCTAGAAATTGATTCAATTAGAATGACTGCTTACGTTACAGGCATAAGATGCCAAGTTTATTGGAAACATTGATGCATGAATGGATAGTTATAAATGTTATAATGAGTTTACAGCTATTACTTTCTTCTTGAGAAAAATGTTGTTGGTCAAATTAAGCTTTGAAATGAAATTTAGATGCAGAAAAAGTAATAAAACCAATTAAAATTATGAACTAAAAACTAGGAAGAAAAAAAATTAAAGGGCCGACCCTGATTTTGGCCAATTTTGGGCCGGTCTGTGGAGAGCAAGCAAACAATTTTGGCCTCAAGTTTTGGTATCTATTCTGTGAAATGTCATTATGGACCCCCCCAATCCCCATGATAAATGACTCCCTTTTCTTCATTATGTCACATTTGGAGTTAAAGCAATAATGTGCAATTTGCTCACTAGGGATGCCCTCAATTTTTGCATAATTTAATGCTCAACAGTGTACTTTTAACCTTGTGGAAGGAAAGATATGCTTTAATTTCAGTAAAAGTTTTTCGGTTCACCATGTTCACCTATTGAAATATTAATCAAACTTGATTACCGAAATGTCTTGTGTGCATGAATCAATAACATATTAAAACTACCACTTTGGTTGGTTTATTCGATGGGGTCTATTACCTTCAAGTGTAAAAGAAATCATGTGATAACCTAGAGATGAGCGCACATACTACACAAATTTGCACCCATGACAATAAATAAAGGGAGATGCAACCGTATAGAATAGATTACCCAGCCCTTTAAATTTGTGAAGAGATTCATCAGGTTTGTTAGATAATTATAATGAAGTTTTCAATTTCATATTACAAAACCAAAATTTTGACACTGACCTGACAGTTTTGTATGTCTTCAGAGTGAGTGATCCTATCATCCTCTTTGCTGGTGGTTAACAGCTCCATCCTCAGGGGGTGTGGTCTTGAGAAGAGGGTCATACACATGACTTAAATGGTAGACCACCTTGTCTGTGTTCATGATGGCAGGACCTCTTTTGCGAATCCAGATTCCAGATTGATTCTCTGATGAAGCGAGGACTCGCATCACACTCCTGTAATACGTATCGTCCCAGTTGATTATATGGAACTTGAATCTTCATGTGAAAATGTCGACCCCTCTCAGTTTGTTGACAGTTGCCCTGGGTCTTGCGAAGTTCTCTCCCAGTTTCGCCACATGACCGCTGACGGGATCCCAGAGTAATCGCAAAGGCATCCAATGCTTCTTCTGTGCTAGATCCTCAACCAACTTGGCTTATGAAGCAGTTTGTGGACATCAATCTAACTGCCCTTACTACCATAGTAAATGTTTCATTACAGACAGGTGAATTTCCAACTCTGGCACACAAGGCAATTGTGAAGCCACTGCTAAAAAAGCCATCTTTGGATAGAGATGACTTAAAAACTACAGGCCTGTCAGCAATTTGAATTTCACTGCTAAGTTGATTGAGAAATGTGCTTCCTCCCAATTAGTTGATCACATGGATAGCAACAACCTCTCTGACCCGATGCAGTCTGCGATCGCCCAAAGCATAGCACAGAAAGTGCTTTGATCAAAGTGAGCGACGACATCATCAATCACATCGACTCAAAGAGAGTTACCTTTGTGGTACTCCTGGATCTAAGTTCAGCGTTTGATACGGTGGACCATACAATCATTCTGAACCGCTTGCAGAATCGTTTTGCTATCACTGGTTCTGCATGTAAATGGGTGCAATCTTACCTTAAGGGTTGGACTTCTCAGGTCAGCATAAATGGTCAACTCTCTGACCCTGTTTCAATGGATTTTGGCGTACCCCAAGGATCGGTCCTGGGTCCCCTTCTCTTTTCTGCATACACTGTTCCGATAGGTGACATTGTTCAGAAGCATGGAATCAACTACCACATTATGCAGATGACTGTCAATTATATGTATCTTTTAATCCTCGGATTCCTGGTGACAAGCAAAATGCTCTTGACAAAATTTAAGTTGCATATCAGAAATCAGAGCCTGGTTAACTGTGAACTATTTGAAACTCAATGATGCTAAAACCGAGTTTTTTGTCGCTGGTTCTGCCTACAACATCAGGCATCTTCAGTTAGCTGACATTGAACTCACTATTGGTTCATCAAAGATCACGCCATCTACAGTCGTCAGAAACCTCGGTGTCTATTTTGATAGCACAATGTCACTCAATTCTCACATTGACAACCTTCGTCGCTGTATTTTATTCCACATCAGAAATATCTGGCGAATCCGGAGATTTATTGATTCAGACACATGTCATCACACAGTTCGTGCTTAGGTCATTTCACGCCTTGATTACTGCAACGCGCTTTATACTCGCCTGTCATCTAAGAATATGAGCCGTTTGCAACACCTACAGAACAGTGCAGCACGTGTTATATACTTTATATATGCTGTTGGTCGTCGAACTGAAGCTGCGCCATTAATATCAAAACTGCACTGGCTTCCTGTGGCACACAGAGTAACTTTTAAGATCTTGCTTCTTGTGTACAAGGCACTTCATGATCAATCACCTGCTTATATTGCTCAAATGTTCTCTTATTATGTTACTGCTCGCCCACTCAGATCTTCAAATGATCCTTCACGTCTTGCAATTGACAGATTCAACTCTGTTGCTGGAGAACACAGGTTTCCTGTTGTTGCTGCCAAAGCATGGAATGGTCTACCACAACACATCAGGGGAGCCTCATCTACAATCACTTTCAAGAAACTCTTAAAAACACACTTGTTCTGACTTTCTGGTTGTTATTGCTTATGTATTTTGCTCATGTTATTTTTGTAAACGCAATGTTGCTTTGGCGAATTGCGTCCTAAGAAACTTTTGTATGTATGTATGTATGTATGTATGTATGGTTCTGTTGAATAGCATGATCTGCTATTATCATGAACAGAGTCGAGGGGGTCTACCATTTAAGTCATGTGTATGACCCTCTCCTCAAGACAATGCCCCCTTGGGATGGAGCTGTGTTACCACCAGCAAAGAGGAGGATGGGATACCAATCAAGATGTTCAAGATATACGAAACGTGTCAGGTCAGTGTCAAAAGTTTGGTTTTGTAATATGAAAACTCCAAATTAAAGGGAGTCTCCGGCAAGCATAACATTATGCCTTGTATGTTAGAAAAATAGTTATCAAGCACAAATCACATGGTTTAAAAAAAAAAAAACTCTTATTGACCATAAAAACAGTCGTCTTTCAACACGCGATATTCAAAATTCCCACGCCGGAATTGTCTAAGTGCAATGACGTAATAGATATTTTTGCTCAATTGTTGTCAGCCTTCATTGTATTATACTAGGACGTTATTGCACTCAACAATTTCAGTGCCTGGGAATTTTGAATATCACGTGTTGAGAGACGGATGTTTTTATTCGTTTTTATGGTCACTATGAGTTAGTTTTAAATAAAACCATGTGATTTGTGCTTGATAATTATTTTTCTTACATACAAGGCAATACAAGGCATAATGTTGTGATTGTCGGAGACTTCATTTAAAGCGTTTACCCATAAGAAGATGGCGAAAGGCAAATGACCTGTTGCAAATTCTTCATACACTCTCATCATCACCATTGTATAATCAGATTAAATTTATTGTTGTGTAATGTTGTCTCTATAAATAGCGAGCCATTTACATATTACATCAATACTGAAGTTAAGATTGCATAAAAAAATCAATGAATTTCCATTTACTCACACCTGATAAACATTAGTATTGCCTTTTCGATTACGATGTCATGTCCAAACCGTAGGTCAATATTTACACCACATTTCGCCATAATTCATTCTAGAAACGTTTGCTGTTAGAATAAGAAAAATTTTAATGCTAAATTATTGCACATTCTAGGGAAGCGTGGTTACTGTTTTGAAATAGCCGAGTGAGAAGGTTTTCAAGAAAATATTTTTCCTGTCAAAACTGAAGCATCCTCTGTATAAAAGAAAATATGAATATTAACTGCACATCATATATAACTATTCGTGATACCCAATTGTGGCATATTTGAGGTCGTTTATGAGGCAGAGAATTTTATTTCAATTTTATATACGCCAAAATATTTTTTAATTGAGCAAGAATAAGGATAGAAAAACGTTAAAAATTCTATGTATAAATAACAGACCCGGCAAAAGATTACTGTTTCGTTTTTATGGTATTCTAATCTTTTATTTCCCGAAGAAACATTTGGGGTCTAAAATGGATTTTTTATGCAATTGATAAAAACATCGAACGTGTATACAAGAAAAATGGTAGGTTCCTCTATAGTATTTTACTGACCATGCGAATGTACTGACACCGTGCGAGCACATGTCAAAATCGATATAATGTATTGTCCATATAGACGCGCATTTATCATTTATTATTGTCGGATTAACAACAATTGAGCGCTATTAATACACATTAATGTTTTTAGGCAAATAAAATTCCAAAATATGGTACGTTTTCTGCTTTTGCTTGTCACGTGGTAGGCCTATATTGAAGTTGCGATTATATCTTCAAATAAGTTTCAAATGGATTCCATCAAGCAAAGTGGTCGAGTGGTCTAAGGCGCTAGGCTCATAGAGCATATCCAAAGCGGCGTGGTCCGCCGTGAGTTCGAACCCCGCCTCTGCCAAACTTTAATAGAAGTAATATTAAAATTTAACTTTTTTTAAATTTCATATTGGGGAAATGTGACTGGGAGAATTTATGTATGGCGTGGAGTGGTGTGGTCAATATTTGATGACTTGTAAGTGTTTTGATATGGTGACCCATCGGATTTAAATTAAAGTGTATTTTGTTGAATTGAATGCATGCCATTAATTTTGAATAGCAGGAAAATGGCCTGTTGAGCATTGATTTATTGTCAACTGTTCAGGTGTTGTTTTGTCAGCATGGGTGTCTAAATGCCAAATCTCAGTTTAATAGCTTCATATTATGTCTGCTTTGTCAATATTTAATAAAAATTCCCTTTAAAAGGGAAGGCCAGCCTCAATGCAGAAGAGGTCTTGTAAATAGTTTGGGTCACCGTGAAAGGCATTTTTAGGATCACGCTTACATCCATGTTACATGACAGTTCACCAAACCATCAATGCTGAGAACATGCACACTGAAACAGCAAAAAGCATTAACTCCTATAACTCCTGTCAACTCTTTAATTCATTACTCCAAATTGTTCTGTATTTTTGTCTTTACTGCTTTTTACCCATGCTTATTATTAAAATCAAGAAATACACTGCAGTTGTTAGTTAATTCGCTATGTAAACTCAACTTACATGCACATTTTATTTTAAAATGATTTTATATTATTTCGCAATGTATAGTTTACTATAAAGTAGATAGTGGCAAGCACATGATAAAGGACTGATTATTCACTACAATCTTCACTTTTAAACTGTATTTTTTGAATGTGTTGATTGTTAGTCCGAAACTCCTACAAAGCTATGGACATGGCATCTTACCTACTCCATTCTGTAATAGTCTGCATTGTCTGTTTTCTCAGTTTTTAATCATTTTGTTGAATGTAATTTTATGAATCAAATAAAAAAGATAGAAAGTGGCCTCGCTTTAGTTATGTGCCATTTTACAGTATTTATAATTTATAAAGTAAGACAATAATTTATTTATTTTCTATAAGTGCATGTCAAAATATGGGATATATTGTTCAATATTATAGCTAGCCCTAAAAACTTTATTTTCCATCGGATTTTTCCCGTTGAAAAGACAAAACTGATGTTAAAGATAGCAATAATATCATCAATAACATTTTGAGTCAATTTTATCCATAAAACGATACAGGATAGGATAGATAATTACTTTGACTTCAATGTGGTCCATATAATGAAGATTTTGATTCTACAACATTAGATCTGTTATCAACATATCAATTATGCACTCACAGGCAACCAAACATGCTATGCTCAGTAGTCCACTGATATGACCTCGTTCCAGTGATCATTCCCCGCTAATTACTAATTGTTGACCATGTCATTTTTTTGATATGCTGATAGCTGAACAAGTTTATGTTTATATGTGTAGGCCTAACCTATGATAACTTTTTAAGTCATAATTAATTCAAACATAACTTTGGCAATACTCAATCGTTTTCTTTCGTTGAAACGGCAAAACATACTTTCTTTTCCTTGCAAATCGAATTAGCAGACATCAAAAACATTTCCACCACAAGAAGTAAAAAAAATAATTCATACCAATAGAAGAAGGCTATAATCTTAGCTAATCTTTAGTGTGCACAAATCCCATCTCAGAATTAGATACCAGCCCTATGGGCTGGCGAAAACCTGTAAGAGCTCTGGAGCTCCATCTCATTCTTCAATTTAAACATCTCACCCTGGTGAGGTGGGCGGGTACTTTTACTGTTTATCAGGTATGAACATTATCTTTTATTTATAAAGGGAAATGTTTTGTTGAGTTCATACCCAAATTTGTCATTTTATTTATTTCTAGCCTGAGATTTGTATTATGATTTTGTATGTATTCTAGCTTTTTGCTATTTGATGAGTGAAAAATAATAAATGAGTGAATGAATGAATGACACATCTTCCTGAATATTTTTCAGTGAAATATTTTTTCCTGCTAGCACAAGTTGCTCTCAGAACCATGCTTTGAAGTGAGACCTGGGTGGAGACACTATAACCAGATGAAACTTTCATTGAAAGATGGATTGAAAATTGAAATTGGATATATTAATGGCATAATGGATTATCTTCTTTCGATTCCAATGATATAATGTCATAACACTCACAAGCAGCATAAGAAGTGGTGATACTTAAATTCCAATCACTAATATACTTGGATTGTGACGAGGCCTTTGATTTGTAATATTTTAGCTTTTTTTTGTATTACTAATTGATCAATGTAGCTGTCTTCTGTAGATGGCATTGAATGTGTTAGCTGTCTACTGTAAATATTCATATTCAGATAGATTTATTCACTAATTTCACTTACATTAAACCGGGAGCTAGCACCCATGTTGTCTTCCACTCAGGACTAACTCAAACCAACTTTTATATGTTCCTTAGGTGATCCCAAAACACATTTAAGATGTTCTCTCATTTTAAGTGGCCCTAAGCAAGTAGAGGTCAAGCAAAGGTCAACACCAGGTCATATTTTAAACTTGATTTGAAAATTTGAAAAAGTATTTTATTATCTATTGTAGATAGTAACACATTTATTTTCAGGCATGAGAATATCTTTTTTGAAAACTGCCTGAAAAAAATTCCCTTTAAAAGGGAAGGCCAGCTTCAATGCAGAAGAGGTCTTGTAAATAGTTTGGGTCACCGTGAAAGGCATTTTTTAGGATCACGCTTACATCCATGTTACATGACAGTTCACCAAACCATCAATGCTGAGAACATGCACACTGAAACAGCAAAATGCATTAACTCCTATAACTACTGTCAACTCTTAATTCATTACTCCAAATTGTTCTGTATTTTTGTCTTTACTGCTTTTTACCCATGCTTATTATTAAAGCGTGTACATTTGGATAACAAAACTGCCTGAATTCAGGCAAAAGCCTGAAAATTCTCATGCCTGTATTTTGCTGTCTGCTGTAGATAGCAAAGCATTTAGTTTGCTGTCTACCATGTCTACAGTAGATAGCAATGTATTTATTATGTTTCTACTGTAGATAGCAAAACATTTTGCTATCTACTGTAGATAGCAATGTATTTGGTTTTCTACTGTAGATAGCAGTCTATTTTGTTTTCTGTTGTAGATACAAAGCATTTATTTTGTTTTCTACTGTAGAGAACAAAGCATTTGTTTTGCTGTCTACTGTAGATATCAATGTATTTATTTTGCTGTACACTGTAAATGCATTTTTGAAGAGAGGTTATGTCTAAGATGGTAATCATGATAAATATGTGGTCAAGTAAAGCGTCAATTACATTGACGCGTAGATTAAAGCCAAGAATTTTCCGCGTTGCGGAAATTCCGCGAAAATCGCGGAATTCGGAGGTAAAGCGGAAAACGCATTTCTGAGAAAAAAAAAAAAAATATAAGCAAAAATGACCTAAAAAAAAAAAAAAAAAAAATGAAATGGGTCTTCAAAATTCATCAAAATAAAGTAAAATCCGTCACAGATTTACCGTACAACGCCTGTCCTACCTCCCATTGCAGCCATGATACCCAATCACCCATCCCAACTTTGCAAATCGCAATGATCGTCACAAGATTCTTGTGAAAGTTTATTATGTCCGAAATGTGCTAAAATTACAAAGCGGAGAAAAGCGGAATTTAGCATTTGTAAAGCAGAAAATTCTTGGCTTTAGCGTAGATGGATGAGCACTTTTCGTTTTGGGAAAACGAGTACTTATTTATAGACCGTAAAGGAAAACTCTAGTTCCGTATATAAAGTTGGCCTATACAAGAAAAAATACGTTTGTATGCTTATTTGTTATGTGTTACGTGCGGTAATCAATGCTGATAAAAACTTGACAATATGCCAAGCATAATTCAAAACTGTTTATTTTGGAGTTTTTTTGGGGAGGATGTGGAATATTTGGACACAGCTGTTGACGCCATTAGCGCCAATCCGGCTTGAAATGATGGTATTGGGGGGGGACAACCGGCCAAAATGGTTGAAAAGTGGAGGGTCACCCCCCCCCCCCGGAATTGACGCCCATGACGCTGCTGTCAGCAGAACCACATCGAGGAAAGAAAACCCGACTTGACATTGATCTGATTTAAAAACATGAAGAAAGGGCAGACTATCAATGACTACTAATATTTTTCCTATGTAATTCAATTCAAATCAGTTAGTCAAATTGAGAATGTAATATAGCGTAAACCAGATGTGACTCAACACGACATCAGTGAAAATATGAGACTTGACATTGATTGATCTGACTAATAATGGTAAAGCTGTCAAGTTTTCCTATAGAATTCAATAAAGCCACAGATAGTTAAATCGAGAATGTGATACTACCTTAAACATGACGTGACAGTTATACGGTGACTTAACATCCCGTCCTGATCTTACTTACTTTACTTTACTTTTGTCCTCCGCTTGTTCCTCTCAGAGTCGCGGGGAAATGATGGGACGTCTGTCTTGGGCTGCATGGGTAGCATCTGTCAGGTTGGTATTGTGCCTTGTCAGGATTTTCTTGACCCCCTCAATCCATCTTCTTCTTGGTCTTCCTACAGGCTTGGTACCGGACAGTTTGCTGTTGTAAACTGAGGTCCGCAGGGCTGGTTGATTTGTGGGCATGCGCATAAGATGACCAAACCATTTGATGCGATGGCTTTCAATCTGGTCTAGCATAGGCTTGGTGCCAACCATGTCTCTGATGACTTCATTTCTAATTTTGTCCCGTCGTGTCTTGTTTACAGCTTTACGTAGGCATTTCATTTCACAGGTGGTGATCTTCCGTTCAGTCTTTTTGTTCATAGCCCATGTTTGTGCCTGGTAGCAGAGAGTCGGAGTATAGAGTGCGTTGATGATTGTTCTTTTTGCATCCATTGGCACAGCTGGGTGGGAAAGTATAGGCCCAAGCATGAAGGTGATGTTGTTTGCTTTCTGGCATCTGGTTTCAATTTCTCGGTCTATCTTCCGTCTTCAGTAAAGATGCTGCCCAGGTACTTAAACTCCTTTGATTGCTGGAGGGTTGTGTTGTCAATCTTGATGTCCAAGGTCTTTTGGGATCGGCTGATCAGCATGGTTTCTGTCTTTGGGATGCTTATGCTCATGCCATACTTCTGGCAGGTTGCGTGCAGTCTGTTGGTGTGGTTTTGTAAGCTAAGGCTGTCTTGGTGGATGATACATTGATCATCTGCAAACAGTAGTTCATTGAGAGCTTCTTCGTCTAGATTTGCTTCTTGGGTGATCCTGTCCATAAAAATGAGGAACAGGAGAGGCGAGAGGACACATCCTTGTCGGACACCTGACTTCACAGGAAACCACTTGGAGAGTCCTGTCCGTGTCCTGACAGTACAGAGGCTGTCCCTGTAGATGGCTCTCACACTGTCCAGCAGTTGCCCTTTTACACCGTAGTCTTCTAGCACAGTCCAGAGTAGATCTCTGTTTACTCGATCAAACGCCTTTTCTTGGTCTATGAACACTACTTTAGATTAATACCAAGATTGATAGCTTGATGTCTTTACCTTATACTATTACTCAATAACGTGATCTCCTCCGCGTTAAATGCAATTTCCGATATTTTTTTCACAAAGCGAACGTTTTGGTATGTGTTGTCAGTTGGTTAAAATCTACATTCTGTAACTTATTGTGCTGTTTTATCCTTTTATATATTCTCTACTTGGCTTTTGAGTGTATGAATCTCCAATCCATCTAGCATCAATATTTCAAGAGAAATATGAAACTATTATACTCCGTTGAAGTGCGTTGATTACGATTTTATTGTATAATGCTTTAAACTTTATTGCTTCTTAAAAAACGTGACAGGGTATATATATATTGTTTCGGGCAAAATTATCACCTGCTTGAACGTCGTCAGAGGCGTACGTTAAACTATAACCAGAAACATACAATTTTGTTATAGACGGACATGCAGGTGAAGTGTCTGATTTAACTTAACCTGCGGCCCATCTCATGATCTGTACAATACGTCATCTTCTTTCTTTTAAATTAAAGAACGACATTAGGTCTACGCTATTCAAGGTTGAATCTATTAATAGTATTCACCAAGATTGATCTGCCCTGTTTTAACTCGCCATCAGAAGCAAATATTATCACTCTTCAGCAAATGAAGAGCTTTGTTGCAAAACCCCTTACATCCACTTGAGCAATTTTAAGAAAACATCAAAAATCATGAAAAAAGTACTGATATATTGCCTATGGGGGTTTGCAATAAAAGCAGGTTTGGCGGGATGCTTGGGTAGGATGAGCATCCTGCCAAAACTGCTTTTGTTGCAAACCCAGTGATTTTTTGATGTGTTCTCAAAATTGCTCAAGTGGATGTAAGGGGTTTTGCAGCAAAGCACTTCAAATATAAATAAATAAATAAATGCCGCGCCACTGACTTACCATGCTTACACAGACGACATTTGAAGCACGTCACTTTTACGACCGCAATGACCAGTGCCCATTCTTGCCGTCGGTTGGTGTCGGACTGTTTGAATACCTGTCTGTAATATACAGTGACCATGTGTCTATTAACCTTACCTACGCAGTCATAAAGTCCCTCGAAACTTTTTAATGGTTTGAGTGTATGAATCTTCAATCTATCTTGCATCAATATTTCTGAACGTGTAGTTTGAACGAGTTTACAGCTGTTGGAAGTGATAACATCTTAAACCGTGGGTGTAGATTACGTGCACCAAATTTTGAAAAAGAAAAGCAAAGGAGTCTTTAAGGAGAGAAATATGGAGAAGGCCACAAAAATATAAACAGTAACGCACCACAAAAGAGCATTAATTTTTATGTTCCTAGTAAAAACACTTGACATCTGTTTTTCTAGACATCTACGTCTAGACATTTTTCCTGCTCATTGCAATAACATAACACTCTTCAAATCGTGACTTGAAATGACTTGAATTTCTTTGATTTGGGACTGCAGAGTAGTTTCATATTTCCTTGAAAGAAACAGTTGGATACACTGCTCTTTCTATTTACTTTTAAAATCAAGGTTAATTCTTCCTTATTCAAACTTAAATATAGGCAACAAAATAAATGTCATTCAGTGTTATCTACAGCAATCAGCAAAAATAAGTACATTGCTATGTTTAGTAGCCAGCAAATAAATGTATTGTTATATAGTATGATGATACAGTAGTCAGCAAAATAGATATGCATTGCTCTCCACAGCAGCCAGCAAAATAATGCATTGTTATCTACAGTAGTCGTAAATATAGAATGCATTGATATATCTACAGTAGCCAGTAAAATAAATTCATTGCCATTAACAGTAGTCAGCAAAATAAATGCATTGCTTTCAACAGCCAAATAGATGCATTGGTATCTACAGTAGACAGCAAAATAAATGCATTGCTATCTACAATAGCGAACAAAATAAATATATCGCTATCTTCAGTAGATAGCAAAATATCTGTACTGCTATCTACAGTATACAACAAAATCGATGTATTAATATCTGCAGTAGACAGCAAAATAAATGCAGTGGTATCCACAGTTGGTGAGAGTAAATATCAATATGTTCGACAAAAGTTGGAAGGTTATTTTAAGGTCATTGGATCACCTGAGGTATAATAAGAAACTTATGAAACTTGGTGAAAATAAATTTGCTCTCTACGGTAGACAGCAAAATAAATGCAGTGGTATCCACAGTTGGTGAGAGCAAACATCAATATACTTAACAAAAGATGAAGGTCATTTCAAAGTCAAAGATGATCATCTGAGGTCAAATAAGAAGTTTATGAAACTTTGTGAAAATGAATGGCAATAACGGTCAAATATTTAAAAGTTGTTTGATGTAAAGCAAGTAAAGATTGGTGGATTTTTGAGAGGCTTGCTGAGAATTGTCAGTAAGAAAAGACTATTTTAAGGTCTTCAAAGTCATTTCAAGTCAAATAAATAAGAATCGTTGGTTTAGTATATCCCTGTCATGTGCTTTTGTAAACCATCACGGCCAGGGGGGCTTGTAGTTACGAACCGCTGTCAGTTTGAGATGGGCGTCTGTCTCTTTAATTTGTGAATTTTAACATAAAAGCATTAAATCTATTATAAGAGATGTCTTGTTTATCAGTTCATGTCAATGTGTAAATTTTAAAAAAATCTTTCAAAACAGGTGAAAGAAACCTTCCAATTTGTGCTGCCATGTATGCATACTGTCTTTCAAAGTCATAGATGATCATCTGAGGTCAAGTAAGAAACTTATGAAACTTGGTGAAAATAAGTAGCAATAACAGTCAAATGTTTAAAGGTTGTTTGATGTAAAGCAAGTAAAGATTGGTGGATTTTTGAGAGGCTTGCTGAAAATTGTCAGTAAGAAAAGATTATTTTAAGGTCTTCAAAGTCATTTTAAGTCAAGTAAATAGGAATCGTTAGTTTAATGTTTCCCTGTCATGTGCTTTTGTAAACCATCACGGCCAGGGAGACTTGTAGTTACGAACCGCTGTATTTTAAGAGGTACAGTTTCATATGGGCTTCACTTTAAGAGATATGCCTACAGTTTAAGAACTTTTAAAAAATTGATTGAAAATAAAAATGAAATTGGTGAATTTTAATGTAAAAGCATTAAAACTATTATAAGATATGACATGATCTGATAACAAGGTGGGTAAATTAAAACAATTCTTTCAAAACATGTGAAAGAAACCTTCCAATTTGCTGTCATGTCCCCTTATTGTAGATTTGATGTGGCTTTGTGCTTACTTGGATTTCATTTCTTAGAAGTTTCAATTTAGCCGAGTAGAGACTATAATATAAAGGAACAAAACAGCACAATAACTCAAATTAGTTACCGTGGTTACAGAATGTAGATTTTATTTGTATTTACTGGGAATTCTATTACGAATTGTCACTTACCAACACATTAACCGATGCTTTTAATTTTGTGTAAACTCCATTGTAATTTTTC
The DNA here is from genome assembly GCF_039555335.1 of Amphiura filiformis. NCBI lineage: Eukaryota > Metazoa > Echinodermata > Ophiuroidea > Amphilepidida > Amphiuridae > Amphiura > Amphiura filiformis. The sequence goes on along the minus strand of NC_092630.1, from coordinate 8,351,127 downwards.
ACACACATGTCCGAAAACGTGATGAAGACGTTTAGCTTTTCTGGTTATTTTAGGGACAGATTTACTGAGACTTGGTTTGGCTTGACTTGACTTAGGTCCATAAGCCGGTGTGGCACTTCGGCTTACTCCGAGTTATTCTCCTTCACCACTCTAACCATGCTAACCTTTTTAATAATTTCGATGAACATTAATCCATTCAGTAAGTTTGAAAGAGCAGTTCGAAAGAGTTTACAGCTGTTGGAACCAAAAAAGGTGATAAAATTCTAATTGTGGATTACTTGCGCCAAAGTTTAGTTTGAAACGAAAACCAAAGAAGTCGGAAGGAGATGGACAAGAAGACCGCACAAATATAAAAGTAACGCGTCATGAAGAGCATTAACTCGTAAAAACACTTTTCAACACATTAACCGATGCTTTTATAGTTTTGTGTAAACTCCTTTGTAATTTTTTCACACACATGTCCGAAAACGTGATGAAGACGTTTAGCTTTTCTGGTTATTTTAGGGACAGATTTACTGAGACTTGGTTTGGCTTGACTTGACTTAGGTCCATAAGCCGGTGTGGCACTTCGGCTTACTCCGAGTTATTCTCCTTCACCACTCTAACCATGCTAACCTTTTTAATAATTTCGATGAACATTAATCCATTCAGTAAGTTTGAAAGAGCAGTTCGAAAGAGTTTACAGCTGTTGGAACCAAAAAAGGTGATAAAATTCTAATTGTGGATTACTTGCGCCAAAGTTTAGTTTGAAACGAAAACCAAAGAAGTCGGAAGGAGATGGACAAGAAGACCGCACAAATATAAAAGTAACGCGTCATGAAGAGCATTAACTCGTAAAAACACTTTTCAACACATTAACCGATGCTTTTATAGTTTTGTGTAAACTCCTTTGTAATTTTTTCACACACATGTCCGAAAACGTGATGAAGACGTTTAGCTTTTCTGGTTATTTTAGGGACAGATTTACTGAGACTTGGTTTGGCTTGACTTGACTTAGGTCCATAAGCCGGTGTGGCACTTCGGCTTACTCCGAGTTATTCTCCTTCACCACTCTAACCATGCTAACCTGGTTTGGGTTGCAGTTAAGCCACCTGCGGCGACATCCCTACGTTGTGCTGTACCTGCTCTTTCCATCTGGTAGGCGGGCGAGTTGATGACATATGGACAGTAAAGTCGTAACTGGACATTTAAACATATTTCATCTGCAATTCTGGCGATTCACAATACGATGCGCCGCCAGCGTTTGCTCTTTCCAGTCCAATTTTTGACCTTCAGGGTCGACTTTGCCGTTCTAGGCACCATTGGATTTTCACACTAGTGTGATAATAATAACGTTGAAAAAACCTCCACGAAGGTTTTCATGTGGTCAATAGATAGAAAAATGAATATTTGTAAATTACTATATTACTGCTTATTCGTGTGTAACATCATTATATTGCCATTTAAACACACAATGAAATTATGTTCCTGTGTTGTATTCGTATTACGCGGGCTTTGGATGTCGACATTTTCCCATTATGCACTGCGTATTATGACCTCTCCCCAGCAAACGCTGGAGGCGCATCGTATTGTGAATCGACCGAATTTCCAATATATGGGTATTCGATATGATTTGTACTTGTCGGAGGCCAAGTGGACAAGATGTTATGGTAATTGCGTGACCAAATAAAACGTTACAAAGATTGAAATGTAAATACACTCTGAGGAATAGGTTCTTAGTTGTCCTGTATGTAAATCCCTCAAGAGCAAAAAGTTCTTGTAAATTGAAAGTTCATCATTTAAGGTTTTACAGGGCAGCTCAAGAACCTTTTTAGGTTCTACTTTTTTTTTAAAACTTAGGTCGATAAGCCGGCGTGGCACCATATGTTGTGGTTAATTATTCGAATTTAATAGACCTATTTTATAATGTTAAACAGCCTAATCACTACTTTTAACTTCTTTGAATAAGACTTATTAGGTTTGTTAATTAATAGTGCATTGTTAACATTTCGTCCTTCACATCGAAGAATTTCATTAGATGTGCCTGATACGGTCATCTGATCCACTTTCCCAGGAAACTGTTACACGTACATCGTAGTCACGTTTCCAGTCTTTAAAGCAATATTAAAGTTTCGCCGAAATAATACATTATGGCTTTAAAAGCGGGTCGTAAACAGACAAATAGGCCTGTCATAATGTTGTTGAAACCTCACAAATATTCGGGACCCGACTGGTGAACACCAAGTGAAGTCCCCCTTCTTTTTTTTGCACCTGTCGACGGTTGATGACTTTTGAAACTACTTACCCGTTGTGGCATGCTGAATCGTTTACTGCGACCATGTGGCCATTAAACCCTGTCTACGCATCCATAAAGCCACGCAAACCTTTTTAATAATTTCGATGAACATTAAGGGATCTAAAATGAGCGTTTATTGCGTTTCGACAGTATTTTTGTGGGACATGAGAGCACCTCAGACCTATCGAATTGCATTCTGAATACGAAGCATGTCTTTCTGATATCAAATAATTTTCATTTTTGAAAATCACAATATAATACAAATTTTATGACAAATTATAAAAATTTGATATTTTCAAATTTTTGATATATAACAGTCCTCGAAGTAAATTATATAAATCTAATGACATATTCTTAAAGTGTATATAGCAGGGAGGAAAAGCCGGACTGCTCTATAATCCGAAGGTTCTATAATCCGAAAGTCCTTTAGTCCGAAGGTTCGCTAGTCCGAACACGTGTTCATAGCATTCGCTAGTCCGAATTTAAAGAGAGGTTCTCTAGTCCGAAAAAAAATTGAAAAGAGGTTCTTTATTCCGACGGTTCTTTATTTCGAAGGTTCTATAGTCCGAATTTTAAAAACGGTTCTCTAGTCCGAATATGAAAATAGTCTCTATAGTCCGAATTTAAAAAAGGGTTCTATAGTCCGAATATAGAAATAGGCTCTATAGTCCGAATTTTAAAAAGGGTTCTATAGTCCGAATTTAGAAATAGGCTCTATAATCCGAATTCAAAAAAGGGTTCTCTAGTCCGAAATTGCAAAACGGTTCTATAGTCCGATACGGATACCGTGTTCTTTAGTCCGAATCAGTAAAAAGGTTCTATAGTCCGAATTTTAAAAACATTAACATAACCTCTAGCTAGATACGACTAAAGCAGAGTTAATGGTAAACGAAATGACTCTACTGCTAAAAAGGCGTACACCACCAAATCACGATGTAATGTAGATGGATTCCAGTAAAAAAAAAAAAAAAAAGATATATTTTAGCCTTTCTGTGGAAAAAAAGAGGGGCATGTTATAGCTTAAATAAATATTTGAGACCTACACATGAACTTGGATCGCCCAAAAAGTTGCATAACACATTATTTTTGAATAAAGTAGGCCCTCGGATGGCCAGAAACGGGTTTTCAGGGTAGAGAACGGGTCGAAAATGATGATGATTTAATCACAAGACTACCCGTACATTGAAACATTTTACACACCCCCAAATTGCAAGATAAAACTTTACTTTAACTATTCTGTAAACTAATTTGTTTAAATGACTAAAATTTGTTTAAATGAAAAAGCCGCAGCATTTACATGGCGCGATGGCGCTGTGAAAATTTGAACTCGACCGGGAACTCGATAATGCCCGAATACATCGTAGAGTATATTATAATGGCATGATACACGGATAAAAATGAAGAAAATATCACCAGAATAAAGGTGAACGTAAATTTACGCTACGGAAAATATCCAGAGAAAACAACCATGTTAAACAGCAGCGGATTTGTATTTAACAATTGATGATTTGACACTGAAACAAATGATAAAAATAAAATTCGGACTATAGAACCCGTTTACCAATTCGGACTAAAAAGCACGGTGTCCGTTTCGGACTATAGAACCGTTTTGCAATTTCGGACTAGAGAACCTTATTTCAAATTCGGATTAGAGAACCTATTTCTATATTCGGACTAGAGAACCTTTTTTAAATTCGGACTATAGAGCCTATTTTCATATTCGGACTAGAGAACCGTTTTTAAAATTCGGATTAAAGAACCTCTTTTAATATTTGGATTAGGGAACCTTTTTTAAAATTCGAACTACAGAACCTTCGAAATAAAGAACCGTCGGAATAAAGAACCTTCGTAATAAAGAACCGTCGGATTAAAGAACCTTCGGACTAAAGAACCGTCGGAATAAAGAACCGTCGGACTATAGAGCTTCCACCAAGCCGACGGTCAATTGAAAATTTTGACCTTTTATATTGAAGATATGGATTTTTTTCCAAAAAACCCTATTTTTTTTTGGTGTTTTGGGAAAAAAAATCCATATCTTCAATACGAAAGGTCAAAATTTTCAATTGATCGTCGGCTTTTCATCCCACCTACATACACTTTAAGTATAAATCATCAGATTTATAAAGTTTACTTCAAGTACTGTTAAATATCAAAAATATCAATTTTTAATGATTTGCCATAAAATGTGTATTACATTGCGAATTTCAAAAAATCAAAATTATTTGATATCATCAGGACATTCTTCGTATTCAGAATGCAATTCGATATGTCTGATGTGCTCTAATGTCCCACAATAAATACTGTCCAAACGTTCATACCCCTTCCCTTAATCCATTCAGTCACAACATTTGCTAAGCTAAGTTTGAAACAGCAGTTCGAACGAGTTTACAGCTGCTGGAACCCAAAAAGGTGATAGAATTTTAAACCGTGGTTGTGGATCATGACTTAATTGCGACAAACTTTGAAAACGAAAACCAAAGAAGTCTAATACCCCGTTTACATTGAGCAAAAGTCGTAATCGAATTCACTAAAGTCGTAATCGACTTAAGTCGTATCATAAGTGTAAACAGGTACAGTCGTAATTAGTCGTAATTCAAAAGTCGTAATTCCAATGATGACTTGTATCATCATTCATTTCAAGTGAATTCGAATAAGTCGTCATTAATTACGACTTTTGCTAATGTAAACGAACACGTTGTTGAATTCGTATTTACCTGCCGTTACCATTGGTAACAAACGAATTCGATATTCGTGAATGCGAATTTGAAATCGAATTAAGCCGATGCAGTGTAAACACCCACCAAACGAATTAATTTGCGGTCGTAATTCAAAATACAGCTTAAGTCGATTACGACTTTTGCTCAATGTAAACGGGGTATTAAGGAGATGAATATGATATGGACAAGAAGACCGCAAAAATATAAAAGTAACGCGTCATGAAGAGCAAACACAAAAACGTTTTAAAAACGTTTTAAATAAGTTATATTTTGGCTTTTGGTTTAGGTAAAAACGTTTTAATAACATTAAAATGTCGGGTTATATAAAGGTCATGAAAACGTTTTATGAAAACACACTATAACAATATATTTTAAATGTTTTAAAAAATGTTATTGTAAACTATTTTCGCAAACGTTTTTGCCAAATATTTTGTCAACACTTAAATAACATTATGTTAAAATATTTGCACTCAGCAAACACAGAAATGTTCTTAAAATGTTTTATTCAAAACGTTTTAATAACATTTAAATGTCGGGTTATATAAAGGTGACCGTCATGAAAACGTTTTTAAAACGTTATTGCGAATATTTTGGGCAAACATTTTTCGCAAAATATTTTTTCAACCCCCAAATAACATTCTGTTTAGAATGTTTTGTATCAAGTTTTCAAAAATGTTTTTAGAATGTTTTTAAAACGTTTTTATACCCTTTATATAACCTGACATTTAAACGTTTTCTGTAAAACATTTTGTGTTTGTTGGGCAGTAGATTATCATAAAATGTTTTTAAATGTTATGAAAACGTTTTATACCCTTAATATACCCTTTATATAACCCGACATTTAAACGTTTTCTGACAACATTTTGTAACCTTTTGCGAATGATGTCGAAAACGTTTTGTGATTGCTGGGATATTTGCACTTCTGGAGGTATTCAGTACGAATTGTCAATCGGCGCATGGATCGCTGTACGTCCCGTGTTTGCTTGTATTGCTCGATGCGCCTGATAGTATACTGAAGATAGCAGTTATCAATACATTTATTTTGCTGTCTACTGGAGATATCAATGCATTTATTTTGCTGTATACTGGAGATAGCAAATCATTTAATATGCTGTCTACTGTAGATAGCAATGTATTCATTTTGCTGTATACTAGCAAAGCATTTGTGTTGTTTTCTACTGTAGATAGCAAATCAATTATATTTATATAGCCTATACTGTAGATAGCAATGTTTTTATTTTGTTATCTACTGTAGATAACCATGCAATAACAATGCATTCATTTTACTGTCTATACTGTTGATAGCAGTGTATTTATTATGATGGCTGCTGTATAGGGCAGGTACTCATGGTAATTTTATTATTAGGTAAAACGTTAAGACTACTTTGAAACGTAGATGGATGGGCACTTTTCGTTTGGGGAAAACCTGTACTTATTTATAGACCGTAAAACGAGAGAAAACTAGTTACGTATAAAAAGTATAAAAAAAAGCTGTCAGCAGAACCACATCGAGGTAAGAGAACCTGACTTTGAGCTGATAAACAGATGAAGAAAAGGCAATTATCAGTGACTATCAATATTTTTGCATGGAATTCAATTCAAGTCAGTTAATCAAATCGAGAATGTGATATACCGTAAACATGGTAAACCTGATGTGACTCAACACGACATATAGTCGTGTTGACATTGATCTTATTAAAGAATGGTAAAGCTGTCAAGTTTTCCTTTAAAACTTGACACAACACGACATCAGTGAAAAAATAAGCCTTGACATTGATCTTATTAAAGAATGGTTAAGCTGTCAAGTTTTCCTTTAAAACTCAACCAGAGAAGCCACACATGGTCAAATCCAAAATGTGATATACCTTAAACATGATGTGACTTCAGATCAATTTTATTTTCATTCTTATTTTTTTGATAACCAACACTTATAAGATTAAAAACGTGATGTCTACCGTCTAGAACGTACTATACTCAATAACGCGACCTTGCCGCGTTGCATTTCCAATATTAAAATTGGACTTTCCAACATAGCGAACGTTTTGGTGTGTGTTTTCAGTTCCGAGAATTTCGTCGCAGTTAAAGCTAGTTAAGAGAAATTTAGAACTGTCTTCATTTTGAAAGTTCTAAGTAAATCGAGAATGTGATATATATACCGTAAACATGGTAAACCTGATGTGACTGAACACGACATCAGTGAAAAAATAAGCTCTAAGTAAATTATATTCCGGTGAAGTGAGATGATTACGATTTTATTGTATAATGCTTAAAACTTTATCACTGCTAATAATACGTAGCAGGAAAGCACAGCGTAAAACAGCAGGATATCTTTTGCGTCTGGTGCGGATGTATATCGAGCCACATCACCTGTCTGAACGACAGAGGTATACGTTAAACTATAACCAGAGATATCATAAAATGACTGAAATCATGTTAATGTAAACGTACATGCAGGTGACGCGTTTACTTTAACTTAACCTGCGGCTCATCTGTAGAATAACCGGTCTTTCTTTAAATTAGAGAACACAAAACGTTTTAAAAACATTTTATACAGGTTTCATGAAAACGTTTTAAAACGTTTTGTATGAAAACACACTACAAAAATATACAAAAATATTTGTAAAATATTTTTTGCAAACATGTTTTTCCAAATATTTTGTCAACAAATAACAACTCCACCTCACTTCCACCATCCTTTCTTACAATGTGGCCAAAGTAGCGCAATTTCCTCTCAATGATGGACTTTCTGATGTTTAAGTCTGTGCAAATCTTATTCAGGGCCCAGATGTTTGTCTTCTTGTCTTTCCAAGATACTCCCAACAGCCTCCTATAGCACCACATCTCAAATGCATCTATCTTCTTCCTGTCATTTTTTTGTCATCATCCCAACCGTATGTAGCAATTGAGAAGACTGTTGCACGAAGTAAGCGTGCCTTGAGGTTGATTGATAGACCACGACTCGTCCAGATCTTTGACATACTCTGAGTTGTTGTCCTTGCCATAGCTAATATGTGATAATAACATTATGTGAGTATGTAGTAAGTTATCATGTTTTTCAATGTTATAAATACGTTTTATACCCTTTATATACTCTTTATATAACCCGACATTTAAACGTTTTCTGGCAACCTTGTCTAACATTTTGCGAATGATGTCGAAAACGTTTTGTGTTTGATGGGGTCTACGCCATTCAAGATTGAATCTACACTGAATAGTATTCACCAAGATTGAACTGCCCTGTTTTTGTAGCCGTCAGAAGTAAGTGTTGTCACTCTTCAGCAAATACAAAAAAACGTCACTGACGAGGGATATACTCGGGTATTTTTACACAGGCACACTTTTACTTCATTAGGAACATGTCGCTTTTAATGACAATAATGACCAGTGCCCCGTCGGTTGGTGACTGTTTGAAAACCTGTCCGTAGCATGCTATAGAAACGTTTACAGTGACCATGTGTCCCTTAACCTTGCCTACGCATTCCTAAAGGCCCTCGAAACTTTTTAATGGTTTTTAGTGTATGAATCTTCAATTAGCTTTCAATCCATCCAGCATCAATATTTCAAAGGTCTGAACGAATAGTTTGAACGAGTTTACAGCTGTTGGAAGTGATAACAATTTAAACCGTGGTCGTGGATTACTTGCACCAACATTTGAAAAATAAAGCCAAAAAAGTCTTAATACGTAAAAGGGGAAGAAGACCCCAAATCTATATAAAAACAACGCCCCATAAAAGAGCATTTATGTTCCTTGTAAAAACACTTGACATTTGTTTCTCGTTATTTAATAGTACTTTAGTAGACAGCAAAATAAGTGCAGTGCTATCTACAGTATACAGGAAAATAAATACAATGCTACATGTATCTACAGTCGCCAAAAAATAAAAACTTAATGTATTAATACCTACAATATAGACAGCAAAATAAATGCAGTGATATCCACAGTTGGTGAGAGTAAATATGAATGTTATACAAAAGTTAAAGGTAATTTCAAGGTCATCAGGGATCATCTGATGTCACTTTTAAAAATTTCTTGTGTTTGGGGAATATTAGTTTTAAGTTTGTAATGTAGTTTATATACCTTGTGTACTACACTCATGTGATAACAGGCTGGTTTGCATGCTAGCGCTTTACAAATATCTTGTATTATTATTATTATTATTATTATTATTATTATTATTATTATTATTATTATTATTATTATTATTATTATTATTATTATTATTATTATTATTATTATTATTATTATTATTATTATTATAAGAAACTTGATGAAAATGGATAGCAATAAAAGTCAAATATTTAAAGGTCATTTGATGCAAAGCAAGTAAAGATTGGTGCATTTTTGTGAGACTTATAAACTATAAGATATGACATGAACTGATAACAAGTTGGGAAAATAAAACAAATTATTTAAAACAGGTGAAAGAAACCTTCAAATGTTTGCTGTCATGTCATTTATAATGTCTTATGGTAGATGCGATATGACTTTAAAACCTTTGTGCTTATACTTGGATGCTATTTCTTAGGAGTTTCCGCCGAGTTTCCGCCGAGTAGATAAAGGGATAAAACAGCACACAAACTCAAATTAGTTACCGTGGTTACAGATTTATTATGCCGAATATAGATTTTAATTGTATTTAATGTCACACATTATTGGGAATTTTATTAAGAATTCTCAGTTACCAAGACATTTACAGATGTTTTTATTTTATATGAACTCAATTGTAGTTTTTCAAACACATGTCCAAAAACGTGATGAAGGCGTTTGGCTTTTCTGATTATTTTAGAGACCAATTAACTTGGACTTGACTTGAATTAGGTCCATAAGCCGGTGTGGCACTTTGGCTTACTCCGAGTTATCCTCCTCCTCCACTCTAACCAGGTTTGGGTTGCAGTTCAGCAACCTGCAGCAACCATATGTTGTGCTGTACTTGCTCTGACCATATGTTAGGCAGACGACCTGGTGGCATATACCGGTATAGAGACAGTCAATATAAAGTCGTAACTGGAACATTTAAACCTAAGGGTTTTCGACATAATTTGTACATGTTGGAGGGCAAAAAAAAGATATTGAGGTCATTATAATTTATGGTAATTGTGTAATCAAGTAAAACTTGTGCAAATGATCTTCACGTGTTGATGCTGATAAAACTTCACAATAGACCAAGTTTAATTCCAAACTTACGACAAATATTATTTTAGGAAGAACTTGCAATATCTGCAGCTGACGCCAGCAGATGTTAGCAGAACTAATTATCGAGGAATGAAAACCCGACTTGACATTGCTCTGATATAAGAACACAAGAGAATTACATGTATCAATGACTATCAATATTGTCCATGGAATTCAATTTAAACCACAGATAGTCAAATCGAGAATGAGATATACCGTAAACCGGATGTGGCTCAACACGACATCAGTCAAAGAAAATCAGACTTGACATTGGGATATTCCAGCTGATATCCATACACCCCCTATGGAAGACATGACCTTAATATCCTACACAGGGGTAACCATTCAGATAACTTCATTTGAAATATACACCCCTTTTGTGGACGAGAATGGAATGAGTTGCCCAAAGAGGTAGCTGGAGCGCCCTCAATCGACGCCTTCAAGCAGCTTCAAACACTACCAAACCAAGAAGAAGAAGAAGAAGGAGGAGGTCATTTGGAGGTCATTTGATCAAATTAACCTCATATTTGGTAATTTTAGCCTAAAAATGTAAATTTTTGCGTGATTTGGGCGAATTTTTATTCCACTTTTGCACCATTTCCACCAGCCTTCACTTCAATAGCGCAAAATGTTAAGCGCGCTTTTGCTCGCATTGCTACCAATAGCTTATTCTGTCGTCAAAAGGTGCTGGCTTCACTATACTTCAAGAAATGTTTCCCAACCCCATCCCCATGTCAAAATGAAATCTACGCCACTGTTTCAGTTTCAGTTTACACTGCTTACATAGGGTATGTGGATTTCAACTGGAACAGCCCATTGATCTTATTAAAGAATGGGTAAGCTGTCAAGTTGTTCTTTCAAATTCAATTTAGACCACAGATAGCCCAATCGAGAAAGTGATATACCAGAATCAAGACGTGACTTAACATTCATGACATGACTCCTGATTATAGGGGCCAATATCCAACAGATCATTTTTATTTTCATTTCTCATTTTTTGATAACGAACACTTATAAGATTAAAAACCTTGATGTCTTTTACATAGAATGATCATACAATCACACGACCTCCCGTGCGATAAAATCAATGCAATTTCCAAGATTTCAATTAGGATTTTTTACATAAACGTTTTTGTGTGCATTTTCATTTCCAACAATTTCATATCAGCGAGAAACACTTCTAAAATTCCGTTCTCCGCCACGATTTCCAATTAAAAACAAAACAAAAACAAACGAACGAACAAAACTACTAATTAGAGCGAACAATCACTGTGGAAAACTGAATAATCGCAGCGGAATGGAACGAACATTTGTCTAAACTGGAACTAGAATTCATTCGAGTTAGAGTTACATTTTAGAGTTCGATTTAGAGTTACAAGTTAGAGTTAAAGTTACATTTTTAGAGTTCGATTTAGAGTTAGAGTTGCATTTTAGAGTTAGAGTTGTACTTGGAGTTCGATTTAGAGTTAGACTTGTATTTTAGAGTTAGTGGTACGGTGACAATTTAGAGTTATAATTAATACATTTTTACAGGTTAATATGTTAAACAATGCACGCAAATTTCATGATCTGACATTTGCGTGATTAAAATCATACTTATTTAATAAATGAATGTGAAACCAGGCCAAGTCGTGAATGTAGCATTTCTGGGTTTGTCAAACAAGGACAGGAAATATTATACAAATATTGACTGCTATGAGGGGCATGGTTAATATTATAGGCCCAAGGTGGTCTCAAAACCATTCTATGACCCGAGGCGCAGCCGAGGGTCATAGCATGGTTTTGAGATCACCGCGGGCCTATAATCTTAACCATGTCCCGAATAAAGCAGTCAATATTTGTTTTATATACCGAATTAATATAGATTTTTGTCATCTGATTGGTTAAAAGGCATGTATTATTGTTCATAGGCCATGGTAAAATTTACAAACAAAGTTTTTCGTTATGAACCGATCGCGTCACCGCAACTGGCAGGCATCGCGTTGGCACCGCGTGCGTAATGCGAACACGCCATCGCACGCGTAATGCGAACACGACATCGCGCGCGCCGATGATGTGAAAATTACTATTCCCGGGGAATAGTCTTTTTAAAAGACTATTGCCCGGGGAATAGTTCAGTTTTTACGTAATTCTTAAAAAGGAGGGCATAGCTAATTCAATGACTGCACTTTTAACCAATCAGATGACAGGAATCTATATGAGGTATATAATATGAGATATAACGCTATTGTTGAAAGATTAACCACAACAAAAAGTACTCCTGATAAAAATAGAACCTAAGAAGGTTCTTGATCTGTCCTATATGTACCATGAATATAAAACCTTTAAAAAATAACATATTTAATAAATGAATGTAAAATCGACCAAGTCGTGAATGTAACATTTCTGGGTTTGTCAAACAATGTGAGGAAATATATGACATACAACCCTATTGATGCATTTGTTAACGCCAGCCAAATTCCTGGTGCAAACTTGATATAAACATAGCTGTTTTCAAAGAAAGAGAAATATAATTGATTTTGTTTTGAAATTAGATCTTAATAATTTATAAATTATACTCCAGTGAAGTGAATTGATAACGATATTGTAAGGGCCTTAAGTTATTGCTTCCTATAATAAATGGTAATACGGCGGGGCAGAAATTTACAGCGTAATAGCAGGATGTCTTTTGTGTCGGGGCGGACCTGTATCATCTGCCTGAATGACAGAGGCGTACGTTGAACTGTAACCAGAGATATCATAAAATGAAAGTAACTTTGTTATAGACGGATATGCAGGTGAAATGTCTTGTATGCCTCAAACCTCAGGCCTATCTGTACAATATACTTGATCAACGGTCCTTCTTAAGTTAAAGAATTACATCGGTGGGTCTGTGTCATAATAATAATAATTCACCAAGATTGACCTGTCCTAGTTTTAGCTCGCCGTCAGAATCTATACAGCAGTATTTAATACCAAGATTGACCTGTCCTGTTTTTAGCTCATCGTCAGAATCAAGTGTTATCACTCATCAGCAAATACTAAAAGCTAAAAGCGCTGATACCTGGAAGGGGTCATTGACCGTGACCAGGGGTGGGAAGCACGATTTTATTTCATTACGAACATGTTGTCGCCTTTGCGAATAACCAGTGCCCTTTTTTCACCTGTCACCGGTTGGTGACTGTTTGAATACATTCCCGTCGTGAAAAAATGTTTACAGTGACCATGTGTCCATTAACCCTGCTTACGCATTAATAAAGGCCACTTCATAACACTCTTCAAATGGTGACTCGAGTTTCTTTGCAAGCTAGTTTCATATTTCCCTTGAAAGAAACAATAGGAGGCTAATAGGAGACACAATTTACTTTAAAATCAAAATTAACTCTTATTGTGGTTAATTATTCGAGTTTAATATACCTACGAGTATATTGTAATGTTAAACAATGAGCCTAATCACTGATCATATATTTTTTAACTTCTTTGAATAGACTTATTAGGTTTGTTAATTAAATGTGCATTGTTTACATTTCGTCCTTCACATCGGAGAACTTCAAAAAAATTACTGATATGGTCACCTGATTCACTTTCCCATGTGTCCATTAATTCTTATTGTGGTTAATTATTCGAATTTAATAGACCTATATTGTAATGTTAAACAATGGGCCTAATCACTATTTTTTAACTTCTTTGAATAGACTTATCAGGGGTTTGTTAATTAAATGTGCATTGTTTACATTTCGTCCTTCACATCGGATAACTGTTTAGATAGAGTCCACAACTTATAAGTTCCACCCTATTACTTTTTAAAATAAATCAAAAAATATTTTACAAAATGTAAAATTATAAGAACTTTGGTGTAGCCGTATTTGTTTTACACATGTGGACCAAGTTATAGCGTTTCACGTCATTGCCTTCAGTCACAATCGCTAATTGTGTAAAAAAGAGACCGTTTTAAAAGTTGCACATGAGTACATATCAGTCAGTTTTTCCTTAAAAACACATGAATAGGCTTGAATTACTGTATTGTTTGAGAGTTGACTCCTGTGGACTCAGATGTCACTTTGAACAACGTTAAAAACGGTCCTCTTTTTTACATACTGAGCCATTGTGACTGACCGCAATGACGTGTGACGCTATAATTTAGTCCATATGTGTAAAACACATAGGGATATCGTTTTACTTTTATTTAGTAGTCAATAAAATAAATGCATTACTGTCTACATTGGGCAATACAAAAATTGCATTGATGTCCACAGTAGGCAGCAAAATAAATGTATTGTTATCTACAATAGACATCAAAATAAATGCATTGTTATCTGCAATAGAGAGCACAATAGTTAGTCCTACAGCACACAACAAAATGCATTGCTATCTTCAGTAGGCAAAAACTGAATGGATTGATATCTATAGCAGACAGCAAAATAAATGCATTGCTATCCACAGTAATCCAGCAAACTAAACGCATCTTACATTATGTTAGTAAAATAACTGCATGCTATCTACAGCAGAAAGCATAATAAATGCATTGCCATATACATTAGTCAGCTCAAAATCAAAATAAACACATTGCTATCTACAGTAGACAGCAGAAAAAATATATTGCTATCTTCTGTAGACTGCTATCTACAGTGGACAGCAACCTTAATGTATTACTATCTACAGCAGACAGCAAAATAAAACGCACGCAAATATCGGATCACAAATGATACATGTACCTACTTCTTGAAATTTCTATTGCAAGCTTTTCTAAAACAAGCTGTTTTAAGATTCCGCAAGAAATATAGAACTTGTTTTGAAATTAGATTGTATAATGCTTTTTATGCTTTATAGTCTTTATTGCTTCTAAATAAATACGTGGCAGGAAAGCACGGCGTAAAATAGCAGGATATCTTTTGCGTCGGGAGCGGACGAGTATCATGTGCCTGAACGACTCGAGGCGTACGTTAAAATGTAACCAAAGAATCATAAAACGACAGTAACTTTGTTATAGACGGACATGCAGGTGAAATGTCTGATTTTAACTAAACTACTGGCGCATCTGTACAGTGCTTTATCACCGTCCTTTCTTTAATAACGCCATTAGGGCCTATGTCATTGAAAGTTCAATCTATACAGCAGTATTTACCAAGATTGACCTGTCCTGTTTTTAGCTCATCGTCATAAGCAAGTGTTGTCCCCAGCAAACACAAAAACGTTTTAAAAACGTTTTAAATAAGTTATATTTTGGCTTTTGGTTTAGGTAAAAACGTTTTAATAACATTAAAATGTCGGGTTATATAAAGGTCATCAAAACGTTTTAAAACGTTTGGTATGAAAACACACTACAACAATATTTTTAAAATGTTTTCAAAATGTTATTGTAAACTATTTTTGCAAACATTGTTTCCAAATGTTCTTAAAATGTATTTTTCAAAACGGGTTAATAACATTTAAATGTCGGGTTATACAAAGGTCATGCAAACGTTATTGCAAATATTTTGGGCAAACAATTTTATCAAAATATTTTTTCAACCCCAAAATAACATTCTGTTTAGAATGTTTTGTATCAAGTTTTCAAAAATGTTTTTGGAATGTTATAAAAACGTTTTTATACCCCTTATATAACCCGACATTTAAACGTTTTCTGTAAAACATTTTGTGTTTGCTGAGCAGTCGATTATCAAAAAATGTTTTTTAATGTTATGAAAACGTTTTATACCCTTAATATATCCTTTATATAACCCGACATTTAAAACGTTTTCTGACAACCTTTTATAACCTTTTGCGAATGATGTCGAAAACGTTTTGTGTTTGCTGGGTCACTCTTCAGCAAACACTAACAGCTAAAAGCGCTGATACCTTGACGAATGACCAGGGTAGGCATACACTCGGGAGGGGTGTGTTTTTAAACAAGCAGGAGTTTATTTCATTACGAACACATCGTCGCTTTTGAAAATAACCGGCGCTCCCATCTTACCTGTCGCCGGTTGGGGACTGTTTGAATACCTACCCGTCGTGGAATGCTGACACTTTGAAAGCGACCATGTGTCCATTAACCCTGCCTACACATCCATATATAAGCCCATGAACCTTTTGTTAAGTCTGAAAGAGTAGTTCAAACGAGTTTACAGCTGTTGGAACAAAATATGATTCCGTTTTAAACCGCGGTTGTGTATTACTTGTGCCAAAGTTTGAAACAGTATTAAACCAAAAAGTCTTACGGAGATGAATATGATATGGAAAAAAGACCGCAAAAATATAAAAATTGGACATCTATACTCGTACATGTTTTTATCATTGCGTTTACATGGTTAACTCTTTTCTCATTTCGTTGTCCTACTTGAGACAATTGCTCTTTGAGCATGTAATGCAATCACGATTCAGAATCCCCCAGGGTTGAGAGGCATTAACACTAGTCAGTAGTCACATTGCGACTGAATTTCCTTGATAAGGGGTTGCAGAGTAGTTTCATATTTCCTTTGAAAGAATCAGTTGGAGACACTACTCTTAATTTTGCAAATAACCCACAACCGCGGTTTCAAAAATTTATATCAAATAAAACTGCCAGTGCCTTCCATCCTGTTGGTAGGCCTCTGTTGCACACCGGTCTTCTATATAGAAATTAACCTATTTTCCGTCAATTATCTGTTCATCAGGTTCTGCAGCCTATTTGCACTTAAGGAGGTACTCAGTAAGAACTGTCAATCGGCATATGGGTCTTTGTACATCACGTGATTGCTTGCTTTGTTTGATGCGCTTGCTGTCGACTGAAGAGTTTAATTTTGAAGAATTTAATTTGCTGTCTACATTTATGTTGCTGCCCAGCAAACACAAAACGTTTTCGACATCATTCGCAAAAGGTTATAAAAGGTTGTCAGAAAACGTTTAAATGGCTGGATATAGGCCTATAAAGGGTATATTAAGAGTATAACCTTAAAAACATTTTTGATAATCTACTGCTCAGCAAACAAAAATGTTTTACAGAAAACGTTTAAATGTCGGGTTATATAAAGGGTATAAAAACGTTTTAATAACATTCCAAAAACATTCTTGAAAACTTGATACAAAACATTCTAAACAGAATGTTATTTTGGGAGTTGAAAAAATATTTTGCGAAAATGTTTGCCCAAAATATTTTCAATAACGTTTTAAAAACGTTTTCATGACCTTTATATAACCCAACATTTAAATGTTATTAAAAAAAAAAAAAAAAACATTTTAAGAACATTTCTGTATTTGCTGGGTTCAAATATTTTAACATAATGTTATTTAAGTATTGACACAATATTTGGCAAAAATGTTTGCAAAAATAGTTTACAATAACATTTTTGAAAACATTTAAAAATATTGTTGTAGTGTGTTTTCATACAAAATGTTTTAAAACGTTAAAATGACCTTTATATAACCCGACATTTTAATGTTATTAAAACGTTTTTACCTAAACCAAAAGCCAAACTATAACTTATTTAAAACGTTTTTTGTGTTTGCTGGGTGTCTACGAGAGATAGCAATGGATTCTTTTTGCTGTCTACTTTAGATAGGAAAGCGTTTATTTTGCTGGCTGCTGTAGATAGCTCTGTATTTATTTTGTTCTCTATTATAGATAGCAATGTATTATTTTCCTGTCCACTGTATAACAATGTATTTATTTTGCTTTCTACTAGCAATGCATTTAACTGTATACTTTAGATAACAAAGTATATATTGTGCTGTCTACTGCAGATTGCAAAGCGTTTATGTTGTTTTCTACTGTAGATAGCAAAGCATTTATTTTTGTCTACTGTAGATAGGAATGCATTTATTTTGCTGTCTACTGTAGATACTAGATAGCACTGTATTTATTTTCCTGTCTACTGTAGAAAGCAATGCACTTATTTGCTGTCTACATAGATAACAATGTATTTATATTGCTCTCTACTGTAGATAGCAATGCATTTATTTTGCTGTCTACTGTAGATAGTACTGTATTTAATTTGCTCTCTATTAACAGATAACAATGCATTTATT
Source organism: Amphiura filiformis (assembly GCF_039555335.1). NCBI lineage: Eukaryota > Metazoa > Echinodermata > Ophiuroidea > Amphilepidida > Amphiuridae > Amphiura > Amphiura filiformis. Next base: position 8,332,997 of record NC_092630.1, on the reverse strand, counting down.
TTGCTGTCTACTGTAGGTAGCAATGTTTTATTTTGCTATCTTCTGAGTCCGGTGTACAGGACGAAATGGTTGCAACTGGAAACTTTATGGTGGTTGATATTCTCCCGGCTGCCCCCTAGATGCGTCACTGTAAATGCAAGTCTCCCAAGTATCGATTTTGTAACGGTTGAAATGTATGCGCTTTGTGTTGAAGTTCAATGCCATATTTTTGTACAACGTGACTTAACAAATCGCTTGTTTAAGATACTTCTGTGTAGGATAAGTAATCATGGTAATTGTATTATTAGGTAAAACGTTAAGATTACTTTGACACGTAGATGGATGAGCACTTTTCGTTTAGGGAAAACCTGTACTTATTTATAGACTGTAAATCAAGCTCGATTTCCGTACAAAAGTTAGCCTATACCCATGATACCTGATACAATAAATGATTGTTTGTTTGTATGCTTGTTGGTTATTGGTTACGTGCGGCAACACACATATTCAATGCTGACAAAAACGTGACAATATACCAAGCTTCCAAACTTGTGATTTGTTTTTATTTATTTGGGGGAAGAACGTGGAATATCTGCGCACAGCTGCTGAAAGCAGAACCGCATTGAGGAAGAAGAAATCGACTTAGCTTTGAACATGTAGAACTATCAGTGACGGTCAATATTTTTCCACCGAATTCTATTTAATTCAGTTAGTCAAATTGAGAATGTGATATAGCGTAAACCTGATGTGACTCAACACGACATCAGTGTAATAAACCAAGACATGACATTGATCTGTATAGGAATGGATAATATTCCCTTAAAATTTGATTTAAAACACAGACAATGTGATATACCTTAAACATGACTTGACTGAACATTCATGGCATGACTCTGATTATAGGGGCCATATACTAGTTGATAACCAACACTTATAAAATTACAAACGTGATGTCTTTACCGTATAGAATGATTATACTTTACTCAATAACGGGACCTCCTCCGCGTTAAGATTAAATATAATTTCCAATATTTCAATTGGACCTTTTCACACAGCGAACATTTTTGTGTATGTGGTTTCAGTTCCGAGAATTTCGTCTCAGCTATAAGAGAAATATAGAACTGACTTTATTTTGAAAGATCTAAATATATCATACTCCGGTGAAGTGAGTCAATTACGATTTTATTGTATAATAATATAAAATTTTATTTCTTCTGAATAAATACGCGGCGTGAATGCAATGCGTAAAATATCAGGATATCTTTTACGTCGGGAGGAACGTATATTACCTGCTTGAACGACAGAGGCGTACGTTAAACTATATCATAAAACGACTGTAACTGAATAAACGGACATGCAGGTGAACTGCTACTGCAAACCTCCGGCGCATGTGGTGCAATAATCATATGTACCCCCACCACTTTCGACGTGATAAAAAAATCTTTGCACCCACCCTATTTTGCCGTGATAAAAAGCTTTGCTGACCCCCCCCCCACCTCCTTATACATGCAAGATTTTGAGGAACCCAAATTTTTAAACTTTGGGTTGTCTTATTATAGTCATGGACAAAAGTTTGGAATATTTTTTTATTTTTTTGCACAGCCCTGTTTTTAAGTGCAGATTTCTTACCATCAATGATCCGTCAGCCATGCAAAATGGATCATGGGTGTCTGGCAAGGTCTTTGATACCATTCCATACCACACAATACATAATGTAGGACAATTGCTTCTTATGCCTGACCAATGAACCATCGGGCATTCTTTTCGAAGTTATTTTAGCGATATGATTCATAAGGTTACATTGGCCTTTGCATGTGTCTGCTGTATACATTATTTCTGATCATGGGGTGCGAGTTAAGCGTAGTTTGACTTACGTAATCGTGGCTTCAAACAAAAGAATATTGGTGCCGCTTTAGGAATTACATAAGGTGCAGTTTCTAAAATTTTAAAGAGACGTTGAGAAACCGGAACTACTGCGCCTAGACCAAGGTCAGGTTGGCCCCAAAAGACAACCGCCAGGGAAGACTGATCTCTCTTGAGACTTTGCCGCAATGGCCGCACGGAGCCTGCATCTCGGCTACAAACCCCGCTACAAACAGAATGGCTGAAGTCCATAAACGCGCCTGTTACCAGGAACCTGTGAACAATAGACTGGTTAGTGCAGGTTTTTGCGTAATACGACCAATTAAAGAAAGCCGATACTTCTGTAAAGACATCGGCATGCGTGCTTGCTTTGGTCACAGCAACATAGGAATTTGACAGTAGGCGTAATGTTATCTTCAGTGACGGGGCCCGGTTCCTCCTCTACAGACAAGATGACCGATTGAAAGACCGAAGACAGGTTGGTCAAGCCCCGCTTGAGGATTGTATCCTGCCTAGAGTCCAGGGAGATGGTGGTGGAATCACAGTATGGGGAGGACATGAGGTATATGAGGACACATCAACCAGGACCAATACCTGCATGTTCTTGATACAGTTATGCCTCCGTTTGCAAGAAGAGACTTCGGGAACAATTTCGTGATCCAAGATGACAACACCACGGCGCACAGAGCCCTACGCGTGGGGAATTCCTTGAAAATGAAAATGTAGAACACCTGGACTGGTTTGAGCCCGGATATGAACCCTATAGAAACTTATGGATAGAAGTATCCCGCGGGTTAGGTAACATGGACAACCAACTAATCACCCTGCAATAACTTAGACATTGCTTGCTGGCGAGATATTCCACAAGGAACCTTGGCAAACCTGGTCGAGGGAATGTCACGTCGCGTACATGACCTTGAGCTGGGCTGGCAAGGGGTGGACACACCAAATAGTTTTCTCTAGCAAAATACTTATCTGAACCTGTCACAGTGAGAGTTTAAGTTTTCGTTTAAACAATAAAGTTTGCTAGTGTCTTTAATTCCATTTTGTGATACAAAGAGACAGCCAAAAGTGTTGCGATTGTGTGATCCTTCCATTGTAAAGCGCTTCCTCATATAATTCTTTGTTTAATTGACAAACTGTGTGATGTAAACATCAAAAGAAGTTTGTATCTTTGAAGATGAATGGAAGTAAAACAAAGTATATGTCCTACAATAACAGGAGAGAAAGCATCACAACAATTGAGGGTGTAGAACTAGAGGAGGTAGATGACTTCAAATACCTAGGCGCTTGGATGAAAAGCACAGAAAGGGATGTCAAGTTACGTAAAGCAGCAGCATGGAGGGCGTGCAGTAAACTAAAGAAAATCTGGAGGTCAACTCTTACCAAGAGTTTCAAACTTCGTATTTTTGCTGCAACAGTGGAGTCAGTGCTGCTTTATGGATGCGAAGCATGGACCATCACCCCTAAACTTGCAAAGGGTCTGGATGGCTGCTACACCCGTATGCTAAGAACTGTACTGAATGTGCATTGGAAAGAACATAGGTCAAATGCAGACCTATATGGAGATCTTCCCAAATTAAGCCACAAGATCAGGGAAAGAAGAACCCGGTTTGCTGGCCACTGTTCTAGAAGTGATGAGCCCGCATCAAAATGTTTCATTGGACACCCAAGCATGGGAGGCGGAAACCTGGAAGACCTGCTCTGACCTACATTGACATTCTGAAAAATGACACTGGACTGGAGGCAGCAGACTTCAAGACAGCAATGGAGGACAGGAAGTTGTGGAAAGCCATCACAGTTCGAGGACACCACTCGAATTAAGCAAGTAAGCATCTTTCATTAAATTCAACTTAACACTACATAACAATAAACCTGTTCCTAATATGATTGAAAAGTGTATTTGATACAAAAATAAATATATTCCAAACTTTTGTCCATGACTGTATTTAATGTGAGCGCAGCAAGCCGGAAAATTAGCATATTTGAACATGTTCCTAACGTTCTCCTACACCTTTTTATGGTATAATTTAGAAACGCTTCCCCCTTTCAACTTGCCAAAAATTGCTTGTCCTCCCCCTTTCGACCTGCAAAAATGTTTGACCCCTTATGGCCTGCTACAAGATCTTTGCCTCATATATTTGACCACCCCAGGGGTACACATGGTTATTGCACCACCCCTAATTCACCAACGACCTTTCTTTAGATTAAAGAATGATGGGGGCCTATGTCATTCAAAGTTGAATAATTCACCAATATGACCTGCACTGCTTTTAGCTTGCCTTCAGCTAAGAAGCAAGTGTTGTCATTCTTAAGCAAATACTAAAAGCGCTGCTACCTAGCAAGGGTCATTGACGAATGGCGAGGTCACTTGCAAATGACCAGTGCCCACTTCTATTTCACATTGCGGTTGGTACTGTGTCATGGTAATAATAGAGCGTTTACAGCGTCTATGTCCATTAATCCTGCCTACGCATCCATAAAGGCCGGCCTGCGAACATGATTTTGAGTTTATGAACGTTTAATCTATCCAGCACCAACATTTCTAATTCTGAAGGAGTAGCTTGAACGAGTTTACAGCTGTTGGAACAGAAAAAGTGATAAAGTTTCACACCGCAGGTGTGGATTACTTGTTTGAAAATGAAAACCAAAGGAGTCTTAAGGATATAAATATAAAGAAGGAGACCGCTAATATATCAAAATAACGCGCCATGAAAGAGCATTTATTTTCCCAGTAAAAACACTTGACATCTGTTTCTCTAGAGACCTACATATTGTTTTTGAAATACTCTTTTCCATTTTTGTCGCCCTACTTTAGACAATTGATTTACGAGCTTGTAATGCAATCACGATCCAAGATCCCCTGTAGATGGGGCATAACGCTCTTAAAATCGTGACTTCAGTTTCTTTTGATCAGGGGTTGCAAGGTAGTTTAATTTTTCCCAAACAGTTGGAGACACTACTCTTAACTTTGCAAATATTAATCTCATCCGTGGTTTCAAAATTATATTTTAAAGAAAACTTCCAGTGGCTTCCATCCTGATGGTATGCCTCTGTTGCACTCAGTCTTTTTAGAAACTAGCCTACTTTTCCGTTAATCATATTTATCAGGTTACGGAGGTAAATGTACTCAGTAAGAACTGTCAATCGGCATATGTGTCTTTGTACGTCCCATGATTGCTTTCTTTGCTCGATGCACTGATGACTTTCATCGGGCGTTGCAATAATATATTTATTTTGCTGTCTACTGAAGATAGCAATGAATTTATTTTGCTATCGACTGTAGATAGCAATGCTTTTATTTTGTGGCTACTAGATATAGCAATACATTTTTTTGTCTACTGTAGGTAGCAATAGGTATATTTTGCTCTCTGTTGGAGATAACAAATGCAATTATTTTGATGTCTACTGTGATAGTAAAGCCTTTATTTGGCTATCTACTGTAGATAACAATGCATATTTGCCTGTCTACTATAGCAGTGCATTTATTTTTTTTGTCTACTGTAGATAGCATCAATATGTTAATATTTCTGTCTACCTCCACCTAAATGGACTCTGAGGCCGGAGATTCAACCGTCTTTGATATGAAAATCAAAAATGTACATTTAAGGGGGGTACTACACCCCTGCTCAGTTTTGTGCCCATTTTTGCATTTTTCTCAAAAATAAGAGAGCATTGATGACAAGTAAGATATGTATATTATAGGGGCAATGACTACAACTATACTGCACTGGAAATTTTATTTCAGCACAGACAACGGTTGTGGAGTTACAGTCAAAAATGAGGGAAAACCAATATTTGATAAATAAATCAATAACTACTTGCCTTGAGTTCCTGAATTTTCAGTGCAGTAGTTGTAGTCCTTGCCCCTATAATATACATATCTTACTTGTCACTAATGCGCTATCATTTTGAGAAAATGCAAAAATAGGCACACTAATTGTGCTGGGTGTAGTAATTCTTAATGGCTAAATAGGATATCTTGTGATGCCTTTTGGCTTACAAACCACACAAAAGATATCACGGTCAATGAACAAATAACCGGCTTTCTGTGAAATTTGTACGTAGTAGATACTATATGTGACTGGACGCGGCGAATCAGCCGTAAAGTCGGCCCGGTCAATTTTGTTTTATTTCGTGTTTAGAAAATATATACCATAAGCTTTAAAGGAGTATTTCGTGATCCTAGCATCCTCTATTTATGTCATTTTTCAGTACATATCCACGAAAAAAGCATATTCCCAAAATTTCAGTTGATTCCGATTTTGCGTTTGCGAGTTATGCATGATTATGTGTATTACACTGCACCATAGACAATACGTTGTAATTTCGTTCTGGTGCACCAGAACGAAATTCAAATTTCGCGATATCTTTGCTAAACGAATTAATCTGCAAGAAATATTTTGTATATAAACATTATGTAGCCAGAGGTTTCCAGTGATATAAAAATCTCAACTTTTTTTGAGAAAAGTGGGGGATGAGGCTGTGGATCACGAAATGCCCTTTTAAAATGGTATATCATTTGACTTCAAACGATATCCAAAAGCGGGGCTATGATTTGTTGAACTCTGTTCCTTCGACAGAATTGTATTTTTTATCAGTTCTACATGTGTCTCTTTTTCTACATTTCTGGTAATAAATATCCAACAGTCATAATTGGCGGTCATTTCAAATCATCCCCAAGTCAACGAGATTCAGAAATATCCTCTCATTGTTCATTGTTGATTATGCATACCTAGACCACTTGAACAGGATTTAGCCAAAGCAAACAAAGACAAGAACTATTCTATAGAAATAGGAAGAAGCTTATTATCCTCTTCAGCAGTAGTATTATTGATTGATTGATTGAAACAGCGTTTGATAAGATACTTGTCGCAACGAATTGATACACCTATGAATACGACCTTCACATACATTTTACACTTTAACTCAGAATACAATTTGCCGAGTTTACGGCTGATTCGCCGCGTCCACTCACATATCTTATTTTTGTACTCGTAGATTTGTCTTGTTTTTGAACTCGTATATCCTACACCTTTTTTTGAAATCGTAGATCCTTTATCCTGTGTTTTATACTTGTATATCCCTTATCTTGTTTGTGTACTCGTAGATCATTTCTCTTGTTTTGTACTCGTACATCCTTAATGCTGTTTTTATACTTGAAGAATCATAATCTGGTTTTATTTTGTACTTGTATATCCCTTATCTTGTCTTTTGTACTCGTTGATCCTCTGTCCTGTTTTTTTTGTACTCGTAGATCCTTTATCCTGTATTTTTGTTATTATTGTTAATTCCGTATCTTGCTTTTTGTACTCATAGATCCTTTACATAGTGTTTTGTACTCGTAGATCCTTGTGTTTTTGTATTCGTAGATCCTTGTGTTTTTGTACTCGTAGATCCTTTATCTTTTTTTTTAACTAGAAAATCCTTTATCCTATTTTTGGTAGATATCCTTTAACTTATACAGTTGTGTAAGTTCATACGTGCAGGTAGTAAACAAGAAGTAAAAAGATTAAAACTGTCAACTGCACTCACCAGGTTATTTTCTCAAATATTTCAGAACCAACTGGTTCCTTCCTCAGTGGGTGATGGTGTGTGAGATGCTGCTGAGATCAGTGTTTCTAGAAGATATTCTACTAGAGTTGCCAGTTGGTTTCACTGATTTCAGCAAGCTGTTGTAAACTGGAGATAGTTCGTACCCCTGCGAGGTGTTGATTTTGGGCTGCGGGTCTCTCCTAATGTGGATCGCTTCACGAATTTTCCTTGCATCGTTCCTGCTGTCCTTTTCCAAAATGGTAACTCCGTCCCAGTCAATATTATGACCGGACATGGTATGAGCAGATACAGGAGAATTGGCACTTGGAGCAACTGATTTATGCTCCTTAAGTCTGAACTTGAGTTTCCTTTAACTTGTTTTTTGAATTCGTAGATACTTTACATTGTTTTTTTACTCGATCCTTTGTCCTGTTTTTTATTGAATGTAGATCCATTTCTCTTGTTTTGTACTCGTAGATCATTTATCCTGTTTTTATACTTGTGGATCCATTATCTTGTTTGTGTACTCGTAGATCCCTCCCACAACTGGAGTGAATATTTCAAATGGAAGTTACCCAATTGTCTGTTGTATTCAAAACTCATACTACCTCTGTTGAAGACTTGCCCGGTCTGTGACTGTTTGAATACCTGCTCGTCGTGGCATGGTATAGAAACGTTTGTGACGACAATTAATCATATCTAAGCATTCATAATGGACCGTGAACCCTTTTTTAATGGTTTTGCTTTTTTGAATCATTAGTCTATCCAGCATGAGTAGTTCGAACGAGTTTACAGCTGTTGAAACAGAAAAATCATAAAACTTTAAACCGTTGTGGATTACTTCCGTCAAAGTTTGAAAATGAAAACTCCAAGAAGTCTTGGAGATGAATAATGCAAAAAATAACGCACCACGAAAGAGTAAAAACACATACAATTGAATACATGAATACAAAACCCACCCAAGTCAATACTTTGGCCAAATTGAGTTTAGCATGGGAAATTGTTGCTATACATAGGCCTGTCATATGTATGAAAGAACAACTCAAGTTCATCCTCTGTGTCTATTGAGCAAGTGAAAAATAGCATGTATGAAAGAACCATCCAATTCCAGGATTTGAGTCTTGTAACACATTAATTGAAATCCAGTATGTACAAAAGAACAACGTGTAACACATTCATTGCTGGAGAGTGACTTTTGGAAAAAAAATGGGTTTAATCAAGGAAAGTGTGTTATATTACATGGCAGTATGGTGCTCATCAACATACATACCTGTGTGCTTTATTTTGTATTATCTTACTAGTGGTAATCGCATTCCAACGTTGTTGTCTTTGTATATGATTCAAAAAACCACCCAAGTCCAACATTTAAAATGAACCCCCACGAAGTCCTTGAAATGCTAATCATCAAACCTAATACAGGTTAACCCACTCATTTGCACGTAAAACTTACCATATTGACCAGGTAAATCTAACTGAAGGAATTAAAATGATACACAGGTTTTTTCTCAAAATCACTTCCCATGGACTTGGGTGGGTTTTGTATTCATGTATTCAATTTTAAACCGTGATTGTGGATTTCTTCCGCTAAAGTTTGAAAAGAAAACTCAAAGGAATATCGGTGATGAATATGATATGAAGTATTAGACAGCAAAATATAAAAATAACTCACCACGATAGAGTATTACGTTTCCTTATAAAAACACTTGACATCTCTTTCTCTAGACATCCACATGTTTTATTGTTGCATTAACATTTCGTTGTTCTACTTGAGACAATTGCTTCACGAGCTTGTAATGCAATCACGATCCAAGATGCCCCAGAGGATGAGGAGCATAACACACTTAAAATCGTGACTTGAGTTTCTTTGATCAGGGGTTGTAAGGTAGTTTCATATTTCCCTTGAAAGAAACAGTTGGAGACACTAATCTTAACTTTGCAAATATTAATAACAACCGCGTTTTCAAATTTTATCTCAAATAAAACTACCAGTGGCTTCCATCCTATTGATGCCTCTGTTGCACTTCGGTCTTCTAGAAATTAGCATACTTTTCCGTAAATCATCGTTTTATCCGGTTCTGCACCCTATTTGTACTTAAGGAGGTACGAAGTAAGAACTGCCGATCGGCATATTGGTCTTTGTACGTCCCATGATTGCTTGCTTTGCTCGATGCGCTGACGGCTTGCATCAGGCGCTGCAATAGCAATGTAATTATTTTGCTGTCCACTGAAGATATCAATGCATTTATTTTGCTAGTACTTTTATAGCAATACTTTTATCTTGTGGCTACTGGATATAGTAATACATTTATTTACTGTCTACTGTAGACAGCAAAGCATTTATTTTCCTCTCTACTGGAGATGTTAATTCATTTATTTTGTTGTCTACTGTAGAAAGTAATGTAATTTATTTTGCTTTCTGCTGTTGATAACAATACATTTATTTGGCTGTCTACTTAGAGAGCAATTTATTTATTTTGCTGTCTACGAGAGATATCAGTGTATTTATTTGGCTGTCTACTGTAAATTGCAATGCATTTATTTTGCTGTCTACTGTGATAGCAAAGCATTTATTTTTGTTGTCTACTGTAGATAGCAATGCATTTATTTCGCTGTTTACTGGAGACAGTGCATTTATTTGGATGTCTACTGTAGATAACAATGTTTTTTATTTTGCTCTCTGCTGGATATAGAAAATACAATTATCTTACTAATTGCATTTTCTATATATTTTATTGTCTATTGTATCAATGTTGTCAATGTATTTAGCTTCCTCTCTACTCGGGATGGCAATACATTTATTTTGCTGCCTACTGTAGATAGCAATGTAATTGTTTGTGCTTTCTTCTGTAGATAGCAATGCTTTTATTTTGCTTTATACTGGACATAGCAATGTAATTATTTTTCTATCTACTGTAGATAGCAATGTATTTGTTTTGCTGTCTACTGTAAATAGCAACAATACATAAATCTTCCTGACTACCTCCATCTAAATGGACTTTGAGGCCGATGTTTCAACACTTTTTGATATGAAAATCACAAATGTATTTTGATGGCTCTATAGGATATCACTAATAATAAGTGAGTTCATCCCGTTTTTACCAACTTGTGACTCTTTTTGTCTTACAAAATGCACGGAAGAATTCTTTAAATTCTTTCAAAAGGACAAAATAACAGTCTTTTGAGTTTACGAATGTTTAACCTATCCAGCATCAACATTGCTAAATCAAAAAGAGTAGTTTGAACAAGTTTACAGCTGTTGGAACAAAAAAAAGTGATAAAGTTTTAAACCGTGGTTGTGGATTACTTAAGCCAAAGTTTGAAAAAGAAAACGAAAGAAGTCTTAAGGATATGAAAATGGAGAAGGAGGCCGCAAAAATATCAAAATAAGGCGCAATTAAAGGGTATTTAATTTCCCTGTAAAAATACTTGACATAAATTTCTCTAGACACCTACATGTTTTTTAAATACTCTTTTCCATTTTGTCGTGCTACTTGAGACAGTTGTTTTACGACTTTGTAATTCAATAGTGATCCAAGATCCCCCGAATGTGAGGGTCATAACCAGTGGCGGCGGCAGATTTTTTTGGGGGCGGGTGGGGGCTTGGGGGGGGCAAAGTGAATTTCGGGGAGGGGGGGCAAAATCAACAAACTTACCGCAAAAGTTGAAATTTTCGTAATTTTGGGTTTTACGGGGGGGCAACAGGGTGGGGAATTCTGACTGGTGTAAGGTATTTGCCCCCCCCCCCCATGCCTCCCTGGCGCCGCCACTGGTCATAACACTCTTAAAATTGGGACTTGAGTTTCTTTAGTTTGAGGTTTAGGGTAGTTTTATATTTCCCTTAAAACAGTTGGAGACACTATACTCTTTTAATTTACTTCTACAATCGAGGTTAATTCTTATGGTTATTATTCGAATTTATTAGATATATTTTGTAATGTTAAACAACGTGCATAACCACTGAGAACATAGACTTAATCATGTTAATAGGTTTGTTAATTAAATGTGCATTTTTAACCATTTCGTCTTTCACCTGTTCACATCGGGGAACTTCATCAGAGATATAAATATCGCTGATTATATATTTTTAACTTCTTTGAATAGACTTATTAGGTTTGTTAATCAAATGTGTATTTTTTTACATTTCGTCCTTCACATCGGAGGACTTCCTTCATCAGATATGACTTGATATGGTCATCTGATCCACTTTCCCAGGAAAATAGTTTCCGGTCACGTTTCCAGTCTTTAAAGCAATATCATTAAAGTTTCATCTACATCATACAATATGGCTTTATCAAAAATAATAATAGACATGTCATAAAGTCGTTGAAACCTCGCGAATATTCGGGACCTGACTGGTTAATGACAAAAGTACACGCGTTTAGAATGCAAGGCGTCAGGAAAAAAAATAGACAAAACCAGCCATTTCAGATCACGTTGCTAGGGAAAATCATGTGATAAACTTAGATGTATCCAATATCCTTGTAGTCCTTCTATGTGAAAGTCGAAATATTGTAGTGAGTAGAAATTTGTTTGTGTCAGGCAAAATGTAAAAACAACTATGTATTTTAACCATATTTAAGCATTTTTGCAAATACAACAAAAGCAAATAGAATTAGGACTGCTGCTGAGCTGATAGGGGGCTCTGAAAGCACAAAAGTGCATTGTCACCAGAAGGTGCGGTTAGAACTAAGATGGGCCCTTAGCCGAATCTGGATTACAATGTTGTAAGTTCATATATTATTATTTACAGCAGATGCATTGCTATCTTATCTACCTACAGTAGGCTGTAACATAATGCGTATAGCCGCATTGTTATTTATAGTAGTCAGCAAAATAAATGAATTGCTGTCTATATTAGAGAGTACAATAATTGAATTGTTGTCTACAGTAGGCAACAACATAAATACATTGCTATCTGCAATAGAGAGCAAGCAAAATGAATGCATTGTTATCTACAGTAGACAGTACAATAATTATATTGTTATCTACTAACGGACAGTAAGGAAGCATTGCTCTCTTCAGTAGCCAGCAAAATAAATGCATTGTTAACGTAGTCTGCAAAATAAATGCATTGTTAACGTAGTCTGCAAAATAAATGCATTGTTAACGTAGTCTGCAAAATAAATGCATTGTTAACGTAGTCTGCAAAATAAATGCATTGTTAACATAGTCTGCAAAATAAATGCATTGTTAACGTAGTCTGCAAAATGAATGCATTGCTATCTTCAGTAGACAACGAAATTAATGTATTGATATCTACAGTTGCCAACAAATTCAATACAAAATACCTGCATTGCTATCTATAGTAGACAGCAGAATAAATGTATTGCAATATACATTAATCAGCACTAAATAATGCATTGTTATCTGCAGTAGTCAGCGAAATAAATGCATTGCTCTCTACAGTAACCAGCAAAATAATTACATTGTTGTCAACTTTAGACAGCAAACATACTATTAAGTTTAAAATTGTATTGCTTCTTAATAAATACGCGACATGAATGCACGGCGGAACATATCGGGATATCTTTTGCGTCGGGCGGGGCGGACGTATATCACCTGCCTGAATGACAGAGGCATATGTTAAACTATAACCAGATATATCATAAAAACGACTATAACTTTTCTAGAGACGGACATGCAGGTGAAATGTCTGATTTAACTTAACCTGCGGCCCATCTGTACAATACTTTATCATCGGTCTTTATTTAAAAGAACATTAGGGCCTATCGTTAAAAGTTGAATATAATAGCAGTATTCACCAAGATTGATCTGCCCTGTTCTTGTAAGCAAGTTTTGTCACTCTTCATCAAATACTAAATAAGATAAAAGCGCTAGCTGGTGTGAATCCAACGGACAAGGACACAAAACACATCAATGATCAATAAATGATACAAGAGGATACCTTGAATATGAACAACAGGAAAGAGAACGAGCAAGGTACACCAACTTGATGTGGGGAAACAAGTAAAATACAGACTAGACAATATGCAAGGGGGAGGGGGGCAAAACCAGCAAATGTAGGCATAGGAAGTAGGTAAAGTTCGATAGCCAAAAATTACCAGTTCCAAGGCTCACAAAAGTGCTAAACCTGCAAAAACAATAAGGATCAATGATGTAAATATCACTGTGCACATAAACAGACTCGGTAAACCAAACAACCAATGTAGGTACAAAAACAGGCAAAGTTCGATGCCAATAAATTGCCAATTTCAGAGCCCACAGAAGTATAACCAATGTAGGTACAAAAACAGGCAAAGTTCGATGGCCAAAAAGTAGCTAGCTGGTACCTGACAGGGTCATTGAGGAATGACGAGGGTGTACACGGTACGGGAGGGGTGCATTTTTTACACCGGCACAATGTTACTTCATTAGGAACACATCGTTGCTCGTGCCAATGACCGTAATGACTAATAGCTACTAATGTCCCCTTCTTTTTCAACATGGTCCGGTTGGTGACTCTTTGTATACCTGCCCGTCGTGGCATGCTATAGAAACGTTTGTAGCAACCTAATCATAGCAAAGCATTCATAAAGGCCCGATAACCTTCTTTTTTAATGATTTGGATTTGTTTGAATCTTTAATCTATCCAGCATCGTCATTCCAAAAAAGTCTGAAAGAGTAGTTCGAACGAGTTTACAGCTGTTGTAACAGAACAATCATAAAACTTTAAACCGCTGTGGATTACTTCCGTCAAAGTTTGAAAAAGAAAACTCCAAGGAGTCTTGGATATGAATTTGATATGAAGAAGAAGACCGCAAAATATAAAAATAACGCTCCACGAAAGTGTAAAACACATGGAACAAAAAGGTGACACAGTTTTAAACAGTGGTTGTGGATTACTTCCACCAAAGTTTGAAAAAGAAAACCAAAAAGAAATCTTGGAGATGAATATGACATGAAGTAGTAGACAGCAAAATATAAATATAACTCATCACGACAGCGTATTAAGTTTCATTGTAAAAACACTTGACATCTGTTTCTCTAGACATCCACATGTTTTATCGTTGCATTAACATTGTTGCATTAACGTTAACCCTTTTCCATTTCGTTGTTCTACTTGACACTTGAGATAATTGCTTCACGAGCTTGTAATGCAATCACGATCCAAGATGCCCCAGAGGATGAGGAGCATAACACTCTTAAAATCGTGACTTGAGTTTCTTTGATCAGGGGTTGTAAGGTAGTTTCATATTTCCCTTGAAAGAAATAGTTGGAGACACTAATCTTAACTTTATATTAATAACAACCGCGGTTTCAAATGTCATCCCAAATAAAACTACCAGTGGCTTCCGTCCTATTGGTCCTATTGATGCCTCTGATGCACTTCGGTCTTTTATAAATTAGCATACTTTTCCGTAAATCATCTGTTCATCCGGTTCTGCAGCCTATTTGCACTTAAGGAGGTACTCAGTAAAAACTGCCAATCGGCATATTGGTCTTTGTTCGTCCCATGATTGCTTGTTTTACTCGATGCGCTGACGGCTTGCATCAAGCGTTGCAATAGCAATTATTTTGCTGTCTAGCAAAGCATTTATTTTGTTATCTACTCTGTAGCAATGTATTTATTTGGCTATCTACTGTAGATAGCAATGCATTTATTTTCCTCTCTACTGGAGATAGCAGTTCAATTATTTTGCTGTCTACTGTATACATGGTAGATAACAATGCAATTGATTGTGCTTTCCTCTCTAGATAGCATTGGTTTTATTTTGCTGTCTGCTGTAGATAACAACAATACATACATTAATATTTCTGTCTACCTCCACATAAATGGACCTTGGGGCCGATGTTTCAAAACTTTTTGATATGAAAATCAAGAATGTAATTTGAAGGCTCTATAAGATATCACTAATAGTAAGTGAGTTCACCCCGTTTTTACCGACGTATGACTCCTTTTGGCTTACAAAATGCACGGAAGTCTTCTCTCAATTCTAATATTTCACAAGGACAATGAAAGAATAACAGGCTTTCTACTGCTGCCAACATTTATATTTGACTATCCTTTTTTAATACTAGCATTAGCAATATTCTGAAAACGTTGTTATGAAGACTTCTCATATAGTTTTTGAATTATTCATTCATTTGGCAACTACATCAAACTTCAGCCAGAATAAATATAGTAAGAATGTGCTAAGCTGACAGTAAGCTATGTAATCACAACAGTACGCTGTCACCAAAAAGTGAAGCATGAAGAAAAATAGGCCCTAAGCTTAGTCTGCTGTAGAATGTTGTCAGTTCATCCATTGTTATCTAAAGAACACTCAAAAACTGTGTTAAGCCTTTGAACACATTCTTGCCTTAGGTTTGTAAACATGTTTAGACGCTAAACATTACGTATTAAATTCTTTAACATCAACGTTTAATGGCTAAATATTATCCATCAATACTTTTCTCAGTTTTGTCCAAATTAATTCACCCGGTAATGTTTTCTGGAACACATTCGTTTGTTTAGTTTTCCCTTCTAATTTCGCGTACAACGCGACGGCTAGGGGAATTTGCGGTTACGAATTGCTGTATTCTTGTAAGATATATAGTTTGAAAACTTTCAAAGATTGAACATATATATAAATATTAATAATTTGTTTTGTATATTTTGATATGAAAACTATAATTTTATTAAGATGACATAAAATGATAAAATGAATATAAAGAAAAAAACCCCGTTTTTTTTGGGTGGGGTGGGTGGTGGTTACAATAACATGAACAAATTCATTTGAAATGTTAATTTCAACTAATATTTTATACTTTTTGAAAAAATAAGATGTTTAACTTAAATTTTAGTAACGTTTCACCACTAGTGGCAAGACTGGCAGACTGGCAACCCATAACATTGACATGTTAGTTAAATATCTTCATTTTCTTTTGGAATTTTCCGAAAAAATATTTTTTCAACAGATGTGACACGATTTTAAGGGGGTACTACACCCCTCGATAAATGTTTGTCTATTTTTGCATTTTTCTCAAAAACTAATAACACACTGGTAACAAAAGTTACGTATAATATAGGGGCACGAAATCCAATTACTACACTGGAATTTTAGTGACCAAAGACAAGCGGTTCGTTATTTATGATAAGAAATAAGGTACCGCTAGGATGTACCTCATTTCCTATCATATATACTGAACCGCTTGTTTGAGTCACTGACATTTCAGCGTAGTAATTGGATCCCTTGCCCCAATAATATACATAACTTTTGTTACCAGTGTGTTATTAATTTTTGAGAAAAATGCAAAAATAGCCACAAATTTACCACAGGGGTCTAGTACCCCCTTAAAGCCGTTTTGCTAGATTCTATTTCTTCGGAGTTTCAATTTAAATTAGATTCGATTGGAGGATACATAACACGTTAAAACAGCGCACAAATTCGGCAAATTAGTAACCATGGTTTCAGATTATTTTATTGACATTTACCGATGATTTGATTTTATAGAAACTTTATTGTTATTTCTCACGCACATGTCCAAAAACGTGATTATTATTATTATTATTATTATTATTATTATTATTATTATTATTATTATTATTAGTAGTAGTAGTAGTATTAGTAGTAGTAGTAGTAGTAGTAGTAGTAGTAGTAGTAGTAGTAGTAGTAGTAGTAGCCCGGAGTAGTAGTAGTAGTAGTAGTAGTAGTAGCCCGGAGTAGTAGTAGTAGTAGTAGTAGTAGTATACTACTATCACTAGTAGTAGTAGTAGTAGCAGTAGTAGCAGTAGCAGCAGCAGCAGCAGCAACATTATCGATATCATCATAAATCTACCAAGCCCATAAACAGCACCGATTGGTTTTTTCCTCACTGTTTTTGTCGGTTAACCAAAAATAAACAAACAAAAAGACTGTTACGTGACGGCACAGGTGGGTTTATTGTGTTGACAAGATTAAGAGTATTATTATGAAAGCCAGACGATACTTCAAGATAGCACTAAAAATAATATTGAAAAGTGAATTATTCAACAGTTGAAGTCTGTTACCACGGCAATGAATATCATGCAGGATATAAAGGAATGTAAAAGCTGTCTCCGGGCACATAATATGTCTACTTGAAAATGGCGGGAACGGAGGTGTGGGTTTTATGTATCGTCATCTGAATCGACAACTACATTCTAATTTGTATCATGATCATTTGGTATGCGAAATGGGCTGGCAAAACATAAAAACTATACAGTACATGTATAAATATTTTATTACGAATGGTTATTTTTGTCCAAGAAGGTTTTTTTGATTCCGAATGAACTACAGAAAAACATTCTCGGACAATGAGCTTTCGGAATAAACAAAATCGCTCGGAACAAGACCACTTCGGATCACGCTAGTCATGTTTTTGTTTTTATCATTAGGCATGTTTTTTGTTTGTTTGTTTATTCAAGCTTTGATGTATGCATGTGTGGAGCGAATTTGATATGGGACTCAATCATAATTGCAGTTGCAATTTAGGCATTACACCTTCCAAGAATTCGCTTTTTATTTACTCGTACCACAAAAGCTGCAGCATTTTTCAAATATTAAAAATGTCTCTACTGATCCTTGTTAGCATTGGAAGAAGATATCTTCAAATCTTTATTTTTAACGAAATTTCATAGTTTTAACTTTATAGTCAGATTGTTTTCCTTTCAAATTTGTAGAACTATTTATGCTGTCATGTCATGTATTCTGTATTCTCTGCACAAAATCTTATGTATACATGCATGCGTGGAGCGAATTTGCTGTTGGATTCAAAAAAGCCTGTTGCATTGCTATTTAGGTATTACGCCCTCCAAGAATATAATTTTTAATTTACTTTCTGCCTCGTATCACAAAACCTGGGGTATTCTTAAAATGTTCAGGCCTGAAAATGTTCTACTCCTTGTGAGCTTTGGAAGGGGATATCTTCAATTCTTTATTTTAAATGAAAAAGTGGAATTTTACTGTTTTAACTCAAAAGTCAGTTTCTTTCGTTGAGTATTTAGTTTAGACAGTTCTATACATTAAAAATCCATTAAGTTTCCGTCTATGATGCTATCGTCATAAACGCCAACCAAATATGATATCCTCACGTATCACAAGGTTATTTCCTCCACAACTCGGATAACGCATGCACATCCTCTGATCACTATGCATACAAGGTGGGTAAAAAAGAAGACACACATTTGACAGTGATTTTTACCTAATTTCCAAAATTATTTTTAAACAAAATTTATTTACATGTCATTTAAGTATAGACAAAAGAGAGGGGATCTACTATAATGGCAAATTGCTGTTTGAATGTGCATTCGTATAACATCATTATATTGACATTTAAACACACACTAACATAACGTCAGCCTGCTACGCTAATTGCCTAAGTCATTTTTTGTAATTTTGAAAACAAAGAACAAAATGTGGTTCAAGCATGCATCAGTTACATAATCACCCTAATTATTTCAGATTATTCCCTTTAATTTGTATCGTTATCATTTGTTCTTGTGCAAACATTGGTGATTAAATATGTTTAAATGCAAGCATAAACCATGTTTTGTACTTTGTTCTCAAAATCACAAAAAATGACTTATGCAATTAGCGTAGCAGCACTGAAAGCCTAACTGGAGTCAGGGTGACTCTAAAAGCAGAGTCCAGCCACTCTGTGACTCTATGTCTAAAATGACTCCATATTGGGAGTCATCTGACTCCCTGGAAGAGTCATAAATTTCTTGACTCCGCGGAAGAGTCACCGTTGATGACTCTACACATGAGTCATTTGACTCCCAACATGGAGTCATTTTAGACAGAGTCGCGTAGTGGCTGGACTCTGCTTCTAGAGTAACCCAGACTCCATTTATAGAGTCACCCTGACTCTATTACAGGGTTCGGAAATAGCACATAATAATTGGTGTACTTCAAGATAAAAATTCAAAGTATATACCAACCGGAATAGGATACTTTACTTTGAATTTCACGCCATATAGGCGATCGTCAGATGGACAAATTTAGGCTGGACCACTATCCCTTAGGAATGGGAGAATATACATTCCATTGTGTCAACATCCAAACTATTCCAGAGTCTGACTCTCCTGAAGAGTCATAAATTTCTTGACTCCGTCGACGACTCTGAATGTAGAGTCAATTGACTCCACAAGTAGAGTCAACTGACTCTCCTGTGACAATCAGGTGACTCCTTTTGAGAGTCAGTGCTAGTTTACTCCACCTAGAGAGAGTCACTTGACTCTAGTCTGGCTATCAGTGAGGCTGACGATAAGTTCCTTTATCGTATTCGTATTACGCAGGCTTTGGATATACACCTTATACACCTTTCCCCCATAATGCACTACGTATTGGCCTCTCCTTAGCAACCGCTGGAGGCACATCGTATTGTGAGTCGCTCAAACTGAAGGCCCGTGGGTTATAACTACGTTAACTGTCGTTACACATTAAGATAGCTATACGTTTTTCAAAGTATTTCTAAACAATTTTAAAAGACCCTCTTCACTACCACACCGTTACTTTCATCAAACACAGTCATGAAATGCACTTATGCATGCTTAAACATTTTGGTTTAAAATTCCCGCGCTATAATATCAACCATGAAATGCACTTATGCATGCTTAAACATTTTGGTTTAAAATTCCCGCGCTATAATATCAACCATGCAGTCATTTGAAAGAGTAACATAAGATACCATTTATTGCAACAATGATAAATAACCGAATTGATCTTAAAATAGCATTTCACAGTTACCTTGCATGAAGATATGTTATTGTGTTAAATAGGAGTAAGTTGCGTTGTGCTTTTTTTGATGGGTGATTGTAAAGAAATGGCTGATATAAATAGCCCTTTGGACAAAGTGGATTTGCATCACTAGCATAATGAATTATTCTTGAGACTTGTTCGAAGATTTCCCCCCACTCATGCTTAAAAGTCTGTGCTTTTCTAATTAATATGTAAATGAATGGCTGGAATATATTTGGAAATCAGGTACAATTTACTGTCTTTTTTCCCCCTTTTTATTGGAACCACCCTGTACAGTTGACATGCTCTAACGCATTACTTTCTCAAACTGAACGAGCGTCAGTTGTGAAAAGCTACTGCGTTATTGCACGAAAATGTCAACTAAGCATGCCAACTATTTTGCACTTGTAACTACAACGTTATGCTTTACAGTTTACGATGAGCAGGTCCACTAACATTTGAATGCACATACTGTGATCAACATTCTGAAACTTTACAACTTATTTTATGTTATATATTTTACTCCTACTAAGAAATGTCATACACTGCGGACTGTTTAGTCTGGCATTTTATCGTGTACCTCTAATTCCAAATTATATAGTTACGAAGTTGCGGAGATGACGCTTTTTAATGGCTTTAAGTACATTAAAGAGTGCAGTGCACCATTTCAGCACTTAACACACAATATCGGTGATCTAAGCGCTCAACACATGACACAGGCGAGCTAGTTTGGCAAGGGATGGTGTAAAAATACATTCATATAGACATCTACAAAATCACGTTCATTGGTCACTCTTTAGATAAGAGCAACGAGTACAATATGTGTATTTACATAACCGGATGTGAATTCAGACCATGAGATGTGAAAAGCGCCGTTCTATCGACAGTAACAACACAATTGACAAGCTAATGCAAAAGGAGACTCGTCATTTGTATATTAACTGTTGAACAAACATCGCTTTTGCATTTTAGTAAAATAGCTCTTGGCATCGCGTTTGGCGCTGGCATATCATCATCAGTAGCTGTGACACGCAAACGAGACAAGTATCCATCTAGTCTGTGATCTTAATATCATTCTGCTGTTGATTCTGCTTTTGAAAATACGTGACGGCCGAATGAGAAGGTAAGCCTTGTTCTTCCTATTCTAACTCTAGTTAATCATTGATTTTTTTTTAAATGTCAGCTACAACTGGTTGAAACAAGTCTTAAATGATATTAATGGCATTAAAGTGGGGTACAAAGTGTGTTGATCACTTAATTGCGATATTGTGTGACAAGGCCGAAGAGTAATTTGAACGTTTTATTATGTCGTTCAGGAGATGGTCATTTATCCACTTTTTGAACATATTGCAGTAATATGGGTAAATATGGTCATTGAAAAAAAAAGCAAACTCAGCTTGTATTTTACGGGACATGTATGCATGGCTATTGCTGACAATCATAATAATACTTTTACCCCTGAGGGTGCTATTGTTTTGTATTTTCTCTTTCAATGTACATATTTGTGTTAGACACTTAACCATTGTTACCAAATTACATAGTGCATTCAAGTAATTATTTTTCTAAAGGTATGTTTGTCCATTGTAAACATTACTGAAGGTCTGTAATATATAACACAGCTTGCGATTCGTGATCCTAGCTGCAAGGGAAACTGACCATCACCCGATAACTATAGACTTATACGATAAAGAATCCTCTCTCCTGTTTATATAATGTTCATGAAAATGATTGGAACTTTTGGGAAGAAATCGTGTCCAACAGTGTGAGTGGAATCTATTAGTAGACGGCAAAATAGATTGCGTTTATGGGCAATATCTAACCCCTAAAGTTATCAAAGAGTATGCCTGGTAAATACGTGTTTGGAGGGAGGAAAGTTAATGTTTTTAAAAAGGGAACGGTACTTAATACGGCTTCTTTTTAGCAAAACGATAGTAGGAGTAGATGCAGGCTATGTCTATCTCTTGCTGCAATCAACGCCGATGTCTCCTTTGCTATGAAAGTATATGGAATTACTTGAAATGGTGCATTAACCGGTGACGCCAAGAAAATTTTATAATTTAACTTATAGCAATCTCAAATGCATGCTGCTTCGAACTTAGACATTAATTGTTCTGTTTATATAGAAATTAATATCGAAGTTGTATCTTTGAACTTGTTCCCTATATATATACATGTCAAAATCAGCCAGCAACGAGGAGCCAGTAGTATTCACTACTTCCCGAAAATAAACATGTTGTATTTGTAATGCTATATAGCCGCATCCATAGAATCGCCGGTTAAAAAGTAGGTCTCTATGGTCAAAAGAACGGTGACACGGCGTGTAGCGATACTGTGTGGTAGTAGGGTTAGGGTAGTTTTTGCTATTTCCCCGCGTCTGCGTGTTTGCTCGCACGCGGGGGAGTAGTAAAAAATACCGCAATTGACCAATGAGATGTTGCGGTTACCTCATAAATATTTATGTGATATAGTAAACAAGCATGATATCATTTTACATTTAAAGTTGGATAACCCTAACCAACAGGTCTCAATCAACACTATACTGATATAGTGTTGTAATACCTTAACTCTTATCCTAAAAGCTACAATTACGTAGGCATTGTATCCTGTAATGATACCTGTTACACTCGGCCAGACTAGGTAATTGTAGTGCCACCTTTTTGACATTTAACAGGCCATCATGATCATACACAAGAATAAGGCCAATATTCAAACCTTGGGATGGGTTGAAGTAGCCATATTGGTGACCACTTTCCGATCACTGGTCTCTTATGGTCTGTCCTCCTCACCTCATTACTGCTTTATTTATTTAGCAGTTATGAACAACAAACAACAAACAAACAAAAACAAACAAACAAAACAAAAATAAACCCAAAAGTATTGAAACTTGAATGATGCGATTAAGATGTGCTCATGTAAAATATTATAAAGTACACCTTTATCTCAATATCAAAATTGTGGTGCAAATCGTCATTCTCAGGTGAAAAATCACTTGAAATGAGATTTTGGGTCATTTGAAAGAAAAAAAGCTCTAAAATCTAAGATGCAACGTCTTGAATTGCATGAAGATGAAAAACCTTTTTACCAACGATCACATTATTTGATCTCTTTTACGGCTTAAATTGTATAGTTTAACTATAGGATGAATTAGGAAGCATGAATTCAAACCGTGAATTCAATTGAAACTATTCGCCGTGGAAGTAGTGATGTAAGCAAGCTGCACTCATCACCTGTCATGTCTGTGTATGTGTGTAATCACAGACTGAATACAATAAGCTACAATACCACTCTTTTCAAAGACACTAATCGTACAGGTGCTAATGAAACATACATGGACTTTCCATAATGTGAAATTTCCATAGAATTACGACCCAGATCTTTATGCCTATTCTTTGATAATCAGTAGTGCGATGCAGAGTTACAGCGTATGTCTAGTGTAGGGCAATGCATTCATATTATGCTATGGTAATTAATCATGTCACTTCACTACTTCTACGGCGAATATAGGACACAGTACACGCAATATTCTCTCTGATCTATACTTTTATAATACTAAAAAATGGGCGACCTTGCTTTCAACGCTACCTTATTATGTTATTCCGGTTACACTTCATCTAGATACGTTTTAAATATCTTTGGCATACAACAAACGGCGACCCAAGCAGCTTAGATATAATCGCTACTATGATGGCGTCAATCCCAGGGGGACAGGGAGACGTGCCCCTCCCTCACCATTCGGCAAAATGACCCATTGTTTGTTCTTTTTAGCCATTTGTTAATAATTTTGGCCGGTTCCCCCCCCCCACCCCCCACACACACCCCTTTCAAGTCGGATTGGCGCTAATGGCTACTATATAGATAATAATTATACGATTTGTTTCATGTTGAGAGAGTTTGTCAACATTAAATTTGTCTCGACTTTGTTTCATTATTCTGACAGCATATCCGGCATAAATAGTGTTCTACATCATCAGTACACTGAGCGAACTTACCAAACAGTTGCAACATGATCCTTATTCTGTCAGTGCTTATCGTGTGTGCTATGTTTATGTCCTAACAGTACCACGCAATCACATTTTTGTTATTAACAACACACAACATGTAACAAAATAATTCCTGATGTCGCCATATCCTTGTTATACACAATGCATGTGCAATGTATTTCCTACTATTCCTTTACTTAAAAAGAACAATTGTTACACGATTACAAACAAATTTGCAATTCGTAACTTAAATAGGACGCTTTACCACACACCATATCCATCAAATTGTGTCAACAGATGCGTGTAAATGAAATATTTCACAGATAATTAGTATGGGCTTATGGCGCGACAGACATCCTTTGCGATACATTAATGAATGTTAATCACCCAGTCTCCTCTTCTTCACTCCATCAGATATCTCAGTAATAGATTTCATCTGTTAATATTGGAACGTGTTGAACGTGATAATATCAAGGTCCCAAATTATGAATTAAGCAATAGAAATTATTCAGAATGGATTTACTTCAAATGAAAAATGCATATTAAGTTGTATTCAATTTTGGTTTGATTTAATGAATATTAATGAAAACATATTCTTCGTTTTAATTAATTTTTATAGAACATTAACAAGCTGGTTTATTTATGTCGGTTTTTTATATAATAATTGAACTAAAGCAATTCTGCCGCTGTTAAGACCCAGACGGTCTTAGTCAATGCATCAATGGTGTCATATCACGCAATTGAATTTCAAACAAGTTTGCCGAAAAGATCTTTAGCTAGTTCAGTGTCAGTTTCTTTCTGAGAATTTGAAACAGGTACTTGTACTTACTTGAACCTTATCAGTTTTTCATCTAGGACGTTATTGATATTATGCATTTAGGGCAAGTACGATCATATATTTTATTTATTGATGGTTGTGATGATATCTAATCGAACATGCATGGTTAATGCATAAATATAAATCTGTGGGGGAAAAGTCAATACAATTTGTTAAGCAAATTAAAATGATATCTGGAATAATTTATCCATTCGGTACATTTACTACGTGGTTTGAAATAGAAAACAACTCAGCAAGATTTCGCACGAGTGCCCTTGACCTAATTGAGTAATTTCCACAGTATAGAGTGGTCCTCCCTCCATTTCAGTCTCAGCATTCCGTAGCGGTATTCCTATTGCATGTTGTAATCAGGGCCGGATTTACCATTGGGCCAGATGGGCCCCCAAAATTGCCATGTGCATGATTTTTTAGCCCGAAAACACCTTGTTTTGGACCAAAATATGGTAAAATGCAAAAGTCGTACTTCTATAATAGTTGGCCCCTATTTCATGTATTTGTAAGCCAAAATTAGCCACTTGAGTGCATATTTCTTCCTCGTGATGAGTTTTGGGGCCTCAAATTTTTCCTGGCCCAGGCCCCCCAAAAAGGTAAATCCGGCCCTGGTTTTAATTAGTCTTTCCATCTGGTAGGTGGGTAATCTGGTGGCCTAGGACTGAACAGCTGCCCTTGTGAAAAGTCTTGTCCCCCCCGGATGGTGGCCCCCTTATATTCAAGAACGTTAGGCTTTTATTTTGGTCTTTTTAAGCCCATTTTCGTCAAATTCCCCCAGTTGGCTCCCCCTTGCGTTCCCCCTCAGCAAATGGCCCCTACTGCAGAGAAGTTATTCTGGTAGACTTGGATAAGGAGACGATGGGCATGCATACGGACAACATGGCCAACCCATTTCATCCGTCATTGGGTTACTTCTTTTAGAACATTATTTTGGTCTTTGTTACATCCCCTCACTCCTCATTTTGTTCAGTCTAGCACCGAAAATATACCACAGACATCTCATCTCGAATACATCTCGAGTGAGTACCCATATGAGCATAAAATATCAATGTAAATATTATCATCACTCTTCTACTGAAAAATGAGATCGAAAACAATAATATCGCTTATATTATTTTATTATACGGGATACCAGGGCGGAAATCTATAAGGAAAAAGGATTCGTCTCCTACATTACAAATACCGTGCTTACGCAAAGAATCCTACGCAGTGAAACTAATACTAAGCTATTCTTAGAGTAAAATATTATCAATTCTCTAACCCTGGATGGTACACATCTGAGCTACATCTAACCATTACTAGCTTTTAATTAATCCCACCTCAAATAAAACCTTCATATGTTCCTGATCAATAAAAAAGCTATAAGTAATAACATTTACGTGGCTTATGAAACTTTAATTAGCTCTGGATATTCAATTATTCTGAGATTAATGCAAAGAAATGTTTTATTCATGAATTCATGCTATATCTGAGATCCTCTTTTATGTTGAAAGTCGACTGTCTAAAGATATAGCAAACAGATCTGCTAGCTGACGCAGTTGGTGTCATCTGCTCTATATGCTCACACAGAAAAAGTGTGTAGAATTTCGTTAGCCCTGTTTTACTCACTTTTACACTTAATCAAGTACCGCGATAATCAGAATAGTTTTCATCTATTGAATCTCATATTAGAATATTGTGGGAGTATTACGTCATCACTTGTTATTTTATTCCCTGGGAAGATTCGACAATCAATACAGAAAGAATATGGTTACTGCTTACAACCGTTATTCATGAACTTTATCAATTAATATAAAATAATTTGAATATAACAATATATACATTTGCGTGTTTGATCTTTTTATTTGTCTTCCTTTTATGTTTTGCAGATTCGAAAATTGTGAGGTTACAACAGCAATCGTGACATTAAACGAAAACAGTCGTGACATCAGGTTTGATTACTTTGTAAACAGACTACGAAGAACAAGACTCAACAGTAATGTCGACTTCCCATTATCAGGCAACCCTGGCAGAAATAGCACTCTCAATTGATTAGATCACGCAGCATCCAAATACATACTGCACTGACGTTACTTGTATAGCATGAACTCTTGTAAAGTAACATATTTTTCAATTTCGCCGATGGCTTTGTTTTGTATTCCTTGTACATTGATGGCCTCAAATATTGATGTGTGTGTTGGATTACTACAATTACACGAATGACCATCTCTAGAAAGGAAAAGTACTTGTTTACGAAGGTGGGAGGACAAATTGGCTGCGTTCTGCTAATACTGCTCTGTACATTGTGAAAACAGATAATGTTACAGTAGAGCTATTGTTGATACTGAATAAGTTCAATAGTCCTGACGATTGCAACCGTGTTTTGATCATCATGAATATGTCACAGAATTTGAGTTTTGGAAACTCGGATGATATGCCCATTTCGTATATTGAAGAATTGATTTCCGGAATACTAATGATCATTGCGACTATTGTGACAGTAATTGGAAATGTTCTTGTAATTCTTGCCGTATGTAAACATAACACACTAAAATCACTTCACCAAGTGCAAAACTATTTCTTGGTATCGTTAGCATTTGCTGATTTAACCGTGGGTGTGATAGTTATGCCATTAAGTGCCTCTTATTATATCAGAGGCTATTGGGCTCATGGAAACTTTTTATGTGATATTTGGAGAACATTAGATGTATGTTTATGCACCGCGTCGATTTTAAACCTTTGTGCTATTGCCTTAGACCGCTATTGGGCGATAACTGATCCAGTTAGATATGCACCTAAAAGGACAAAGAAACGAATTTGTTTTATAATCGCATTCGTGTGGTTTCTGAGTGGCCTGATATCCGTACCTCCTCTGCTAGGCTGGGATGAAATGGCAAACTCTCAGCATCAGAACTGCATTTTATCCCAACAGCGAGCTTACATTATTTTATCAGCTTCTACCTCTTTTTACATCCCTTTTATTGTAATGAGTGTTGTGTATTTAAGAATCTATAGGGCTGTGCGTGTACGCGGAAGACGCGCAAGAAGGCAAACGCCTCTTTACCAACTTGATATTGATAAATATTCAGCTGACAAGCAAGATTCTGGAAAGAAAGATCGGTTCCCGATTCCGATACAAAGAACGGAAAATGGAGGCTCCAACGGGTTGTATTTAAACGTGATCATGCCAGATCAAGTGAGTGATGCTCCTAGTGAAATGGAAACTGCAGTAAGGAAGAAACGAAAGGAACAATATAAAATCAATCTTAAAAAGGAGCGTCGAGCTGCTAGAACACTTGGAATCATACTGGGAGCATTCACAATTTGCTGGCTTCCATTTTTCCTCATGTATGTCATAATGCCGTTTTGTAAGTCATGTCAGCACCCTGGTAAGCGAGTGGAGGCTGTTATTACATGGATTGGGTATGTAAACAGCGCGTGTAACCCTATAGTGTACACTATATTTAACAGTGATTTTAGGAGTGCTTTCTTCAACCTATTGTTTGGCAAATGCGTCAAATATCGACGAAAAAGATGTCTGGAAAAGAAGTTGGGAGCGAAGACTTCACCAAACAAATTCTAATGCATTGAACACATTAAGCTACAATCTGGATTTTTACAATTTCAAGGCACAAAAAGACAAAACATCCCAGGTGACACTCAAGTGCACTATAATTGAGTTATTAGTGCTTATTTAGTATAGATTTGCCTTTGAAAGTACATGAAAACAAGGTCAATATATCCAGAGTTCATCTTCTTGGAAAAATTAGCATGAGTGCTGATTAGAGTATATTTTTAGAATATTTGTTTTTTAATCTGATTAGCCATTGAAAAGGATTATTGACTCTCCTTCAAACTAAGATATAAACACTATTGGAATGGAATGTTTTTTAATGGATGCTGGAAACGTGTGTGTGCCCCTGTTGGCTTAAAACAGAACAATATTTTTGATGATATTAACGATAATAAAGATGGATTATCATAAATGCATCATGAAATGTTTGTGCTTGATTTTGCACCGGAAGGATGTTTTAGTTATAATTGACATGAAACTGGTCAGAAGGGATTGGTCAGAAATTATGAATAGCCATGTGGATCAAAAAACGTGTAAGATTATACACGTGTAACCTTAC
Organism: Amphiura filiformis; assembly: GCF_039555335.1. Taxonomy (NCBI): domain Eukaryota; kingdom Metazoa; phylum Echinodermata; class Ophiuroidea; order Amphilepidida; family Amphiuridae; genus Amphiura; species Amphiura filiformis. Next base: position 8,304,022 of record NC_092630.1, on the reverse strand, counting down.
ACCTGTAAGATGGCATCTTACACGTGTAAGATCGCATCTTATACGTCTTAGAATCTAGCGGGATGCTTAAATGGGCAAATCATATATAAAGAACCCATATTTGAACCCCAAACAACCCATCATCTTACCTGTAATCCATCTTCGACCAATGAAATGTTTCTTATACGCGTAAGAATAGCCTATTAGGGATGAACGGTATTCTATTTTGACTGGTACATACGACGAGCGTCGAATAATCTGAGCCTCGATATCCATCTGTACCTCGGTAGTTTTGGCAAACGTGATCATTTTACTTTCACCTCTTGAACTTAATTGATATTGAGTAAAATTGACTCCAGATAACTGAGAAAAGTAGCCAAAAAGTGAGATCAATTGGGCTGTGACCATGGCGGACCAACAGTCGGAACAATTCCTGACAGCGTTTTTTTAAATTTAGACAATGCCTCGTTTACTATATTGGTGACGAGCTCTCCTTATCCTCGGTACACCGCCAATAATATCGCGTATCGTCCATCACTAAAATCCAAATCTTACAATTATTATAAGAAGCCGTGAGTGTTACAAATCTCAAAACGTCTTTACATATTATTGGTAGAAGTTTTTTATGCGTGAGATGATTGATTGTTTGTGATTTCTTACTCTGTGATTCGTCAATTTAAGAAATCCGCTTCATTCTTACACCTATAAGATGCAACCTTACACGTATAAGATGCAATCTTACGCGTGTAAGATGCAACCTTACTCGCGTAAGACTGCATCTTATACATGTAACCTTACACGTTTTTGGACCACTTGTCCATTCATAAGAAATGTCATTTCATGTAGGGAATGATTTAGGGAATAAAATTATTGTTTTGAGACCGACCCAGCTGTGCCTTAACCGCTTGATATAACACGGGAGAGCATTACGTCAAGTGAAACAATATCAACAGCTTCATGTTTCAACAGGTTATTGTCTTAATCATAGCTTTTCATGTTATTCGCTATTCTCTCATATCTCCTGACAATCCATTATTACTCCGCAGGTAATGATCGTCAGGGGACTCTTTAGGAGATGTATAGGTTCTAAATCGGGCGCTGCTTCTATAATCATTTTAGCAAAGCGACATAATGTATTGGCTTTGAGTAAATCTCCCTGTGATCGATTAAAATAATGTCTGACCAATTCTCTTCATTGAAAGGGTGTTGTGAAGGGTAAAACCGGTTCTAAATCGAAAGATGCAAGTGAAAGCTTTCAGCAAAGCGGTATTGAAGTATTATCGACTGCAGTATGTCTAACTCTACTAGCTGTCTTGTGCTATGTTTTTTCTATGAAATAATGATAAATTATCCTGAAACGGAGCATCAATGGTGACACCAAGGGAATTGTACTTGTAGCTCATAGTATCTTGTATAAATGCGGGCTGCTTTGAAGACATCAATTGTTTTGTTTGTATAGAGATTAATATTGAAGCTGCATCTTTGAACTTTACTCCTTATACAATTTAGATATTTCAATGTTACATATATTTGCTCCTTGGGCAATTATTAATTTAATATCATCTATGATGCAGTGCTTGCTGTAAGCATAATAGCATTCCCAACTTGATTAAATTTGGAGAAAATCGAAACTGCCCCAAATAGGAGCCTACAAAGTTGCAACCGTCGTTGTGCGAGAGAACCATGGCTATCCGTCGCGTGCTAACGCGCAGTTCTTTGATGGCATTAACTTACAAGTTACAACTGATTTTAAAGCTGTCAAGGAATATGAAGTTAAACTCTAGCCCCATACAGGCTCACCCGCCCTAAACACTAACCAAAAGGTGCAAAATAACACTCTTACCACTTACTAACACGTAGTACCCTATCCCTGATCCTAACGCTATAGCCTTTAAACGTAAAAGCCCTAGTCTTCATAACTCCCGGCTTTAATTTGATCGTTGGGCAGGAAAACCCACCTTTGTGCTTTTGGCCCCTGAACAGGTTTAAAACAAAACTGCCAACAGGTTACATAGGGGTTTTTGCTTTAAACATGTTCAGGGGCCAATGAAACAGAGGAGGTTTTTCCTGCCCAACGACGTATTACAGATTGGCCATTCGAGGTAATTGTGGGGCCACCAATTTGATACGATCATACCCTGAGATGAAGCCAGAGATCAAACTTCGAGACAGATGGTTGACAAATTCATATGAATATCATGATTTGTTCCTACAAAAAGTTATCACTGGACACTGGTATAGACCACGTGACATGCGAAGTCATTACCTGGCAGTATGCGCGCGAATTATGGCAATTTTCATTGTTCTTTGCCCTGCAGTGTGCGTACGCATCTTAGTTTGCTCAGAGCACGTGCATTTTAAATCGCCCACCACATTTTATATAGTAAAAGCATATCGATAGACCAGTCCACCCGCCAGTTCCTTGCCTTTGTTGATAAACAATGATGTCAAGTGGTCTATAGACTTCAAACCCGAGCTTCAAACATATGTCCCCTAAACAGGCATTGTTCCTTTCATGCTCATAGTCTAAAGAGTACGATGAAATTGTTACATTGTATGTTGGGTTAATTTTAAGCAAAATATACTCGTATGCCATCAACCTATTATAAAAACCATAAATATAGAATCCAGGAAAAGCAATCAATGCCTGATATCAATACTGGAATAGATTACTCATATAGTTTGACGTTTTATTACTTACGTTTTATGGTTTAATTATGACGCAACATATTTAATGGGCGGCATGTATTCAGGTAATTATATTTAAATTAGTACACAGGTCCAATTAATATCCGTCTGATCCCGACGTTTATAATACTCAAAACGCGACGAATCTTGCTTTCAACGGCAACGTTGATGTAGAACTACGATATCATGTAAAGAATTAACATGTCTTATATTATGCACTTAATCTGGATACGGATCAAGTATCGTATTAACATTTCTTTGACAAACGGCGGTTCAAACGTGCCACAAAATGATTGCATACCTAAATCACTTCAGTTAGGTTGGGTCGCCACTAAGAAGAAGATATTCGATGTGAATGTTTTATGTTGACACAGTTTGTCAACATCAAAGTTTCTCCATTTGTGACCTGCTACCACGGAATGAGCGTAAAGTCGCAAGTTTCGAGACATCCTGGTTGACTGAGTTGATGTTCTTTGTTTCCCGCGCACCTGTACACACCAGCAGTATGTCCTTCTTGAATGGCCCATTGTGCCCCTATTCAAAAAAGACATACAGACATACTTCTGGCTTGAACAGGTGCGTGTGAAACAAAGAACACCAATCCAGTAGCCAGGGCTTCTCGAGACTAACAACTTGCGACTTTACGCTCATTTCGTGGTAGCAGATCACATTTATACATGTACTATGACAGTATGTCTGGTATATATTGTTCTACATCAACGGCACACTAACTTACCGAGCAGTTGCAACATAATAAACTAATGATCTTAAAATGCATCGCTTTTCTGTCAGTGCTTTATCATGTGTGGTATGCTTATGTACCAACAGTGCGAACTCAATTGTTTTTATTAACAGCATACCTGTTTGTTTCAAAATAGAATTTTTTTATTAAATACAAGATGCAAGAGTAATGTATGTACAATTAATCCATGGGTCTTTTTTAATAGAACAATTATTTATACGATTACAAAATGTTTGGCAATTAGTTACTTAATTAATCAATGTTTTATCATTGCGCCAAATCAATCAAATTGTGTCAACAGCTGTACGTAAATGAAATATTTCACCGATAATTAGTATGGGCTTGTGACGAGACAGATCTCCCGTACGATATATCAATGAATATTAATCATCCAACCTCCTTCTTTTCAACTCATTAGATACCTACAGGATTTCAATAAATCACAAAGCATTTGTTAGTAAATGTTGGTAACCAAAATATCTCATCTAATTTGAATTCCAATCTCCTTCTTTTCAATTTACAAGATACCTCATACACTAGACAAGATGTCAATAAAAGATGTCAGATTCCACAAAGCATTTGTTAGTAAAAGTTAGTAACCTAGGTATCTCAACTAATTTGGACTTAATAAATAAAGAAATGAGTTATCATGCGTTATTTTGAGTATATGGCTCTCAAAATTCCCCCCCCCCCGCCCCCGAAATAACCCCACAGTAAGATTAAAGAGGCTCCGATTTCATTCAAATTATCCATCTTGTCGTAAGAATCACAAAACATATCAATTGTCAACTCTCATTGACTATGACCTATTTTGGGGTTATCTATAGGTAATAAAATATGATCCTAGATAATTCAAACTATTCTTTATTTGAATTGTACTATCAAAATGAAAATGTTGACACTTTTTTGACCCCTAAATGGCCAAAAATTTGACACTGATCATCCTCAGAAAATGGATTAATAAGAATTTCCTGTTTCTTTCTATATCTCCCGATCCACGACCTAAGAGCAAATTGTTGAATTAATTGTTGAAAATGGCCTTCTTTTCTTCTTTATATTTCTTTATATTTTTCTTGCTTTTAAAGCCTTAATGTACGATTTCCGTCAAATTTTAATTTTGTTATTCTTTATTCGCAATGTTGAAATAATATTAGTAATAACTGACGAGAAGGGTTGATGTCCATTTTAAGTTGAAATAACAAGGTAAAGTGAAAGAAACCACACTGGTTATTTTGGCCGTTTAACATGCAGTTCTATGGGAGGACATATTGTCATAATTTTTAAATTATGATAATATGTCGAACTTTGCTCTATTGACCTACAAAGACAACAGATTTGGCCGATTTCATTTAGGTGCAAGTTGGGACATGTGTAAACATTACAAATATGCAAAAAATCAGGTTTGAAAAAAAAACCACCCAATTTCATATTATAAGATCGTACATTATGGCTTTAACTGTAAGGGACAAGATACTTTTTATACGCCCTGCTAGGTTGGCCTGTACATATATATATATTTGGACCATGGATTTGTCATGGACCTACATTGTGTGTCCCTTGCGGACCAGCGTAGGTAATCAGATAAACACTTTATTTAATCAGCCTTTTGTCATGGGTGTTATTGATATTATTATCAGGGCAAGTAAGATCATTAACTGGAATAATAGAAGAGTGTATCGATATATCTAATATCGGGTCACGTGGGTTTTATGGGATTTGAAATGTAAGAAAACAACACTGTGCAAAATATTATTTCTTGTCTTAAATCATTGAGAGCACATGTAACCAGGTCCGTACGCAGGGGGGTGCGGGGGTGCGACCGCACCTCCCCAAATTTGCAAAAGTATACAAAAAGTCCCAAAATTTCAGAATTTGCGAGCGTAGCGAACAAAAAATTAGTTTTTTAACGGTTTTTGGTCAAAAAGGTCCAAATTTGGGGGAAAAGTCCACTTTTCACAAAATTGCCCCCCACATAAAAAAAAAAGTCCACTTTTTCAAAATCAGAACCCCCCAAAAAAAATCCTGCGTACGGGCCTGCATGTAACTTAAAATATTGATGGAAATTTCAACACTCTCCTATATAGAAAAAAAAAAAATATAATCGCCGATTACTATAAAAATATTCCGGGACGGAATTTAATTATTTGTCTCCTACATTGCAGGAAACAATACCAGTGCTTACATTACGAACCACACGCAATAGAGTAATTACAAAACAAATCAACATTATACAATTGTTTTTTATTTATTGTATATTTTCATTACCTCTCATGGATTATACACACGTCAAATTTAATAAGATGTACTATTGAAAACTTATATCCATTATATTGAATAAGAGTAATAATTGTGATCTGCTACCACGAAATGAGCGTAAAGTCGCAAGTTGTTAGTCTCGTGACGCCCTGGCTACTGGATTGGTGTTATTTGTTTCACACGCACCTGTTCAAGCCAGAAGTATGTCTGTATGTCCTTTGTGAATGGGGCACAATGGGCCATTCACGAAGGACATACTGCTGGTTTGTACAGGTGCGCGGGAAACAAAGAACATCAACTCAGTCAACCAGGATGTCTCGAAACTACCAACTTGCGACTTTACGCTCATTTCGTGGTAGCAGGTCACAATTGCAAATTCTCTTTTTTTCTGGCTGTCTTTGTATGATATTACGACTATAGTAAGAAATTCTGGTCCTATTGTATGGAATAATTCCTTGGAGAATAACAAAAGGTCTGTAACACAATAATGTGAGAAACTAATTTGAATCTTATCTATTCTTATAGCAAAATATGGGCAAGTAGTTTCTTCAGGCTGTGGCTTCTTGCGTGTAACTGACCTTATTGGCATTTCTATTATCTCCACAATAACAGTATTAATGTGTCTTTTGGGTAATATTTTTCATGTGGTTATAATGATAATAAAATAGATGGTTGAAATAGATATACAAATATTGAATGTTTATGAGCAGATATGGTAAGAACATTTTAATGAGGTGAATTATGGTCTGTTCTATTCAACGAGGAATGGAGCAGTTCATATTTCACTGAACAATTGAATCGCTGTCTGATATTACGACTAGGGTATTTCTAATCGCGCAATAACAAATTCTGGTCCCCTTGTATGGCATCTTTGGAGAATAATAAAAGATCTGTAACACAATAGGTGAGAAACCAATTTAAATCTTGCAAAATATTAATGAATAGTTACTTCATTCTACGTCTTTCTTGTGCGTTTTTGCTTACGTGCAACTGACCTTATCATTATTGGTTTCTCCCCGGACAGTATTTGTGTCTTTTGGGTAATATTTTTTTAATGTAGTTATAATGATAGGAAAATAGATAGTTGAAATTAAAACAAAATATTACTGTAATCCAATAAGAATATACAGCGAGGACAGTGCTGCATTTATAACAACACGAAACATGGTAATATTGTTGTAATTATCGATTTGAATTATGCATCTGCAAATCAAAGCCCATTACCAATTATCTAAATTTGGATTGTACACATCTAAGCTACGTCTAACCATATTAGTTCTTAATTAATCCCATCTCAAAGAAAACCTTTATTTGTTCCTGATCAATAAAAAAACAATGAGGAATAATAACATTTACGTGGCTTATGAGACTTTAATTAGCTCTGAATATTCATGAAGGATTTGCGTGGAGAGAAGTATGTTTTATTCATGAGCAAATACGGGAACCTGTTACGTTGTCTGCTTAAAAGATACACCAAATGGTTCTGCTTGTTGACGCAATTACTACCATCTACCCTTAATATTTACATATGTAGAGAATAATCTTGTTTGTATTAGCCGGTTAATCATGTGTTTTGATGGCTGATATTTTATTAATTTGTACGCTTTTAACCGTCGTTTCTATCTCACATCGAAAAATGTATAATCACTTTTTATATTTTCTTGTGAAGTACTTAGCTTCCCAGCAAACACAAAATGTTTTCGACATCATTCGCAAAAGGTTATAAAAGGTTGTCAGAAAACGTTTAAATATCGGGTTAATGGGTACATTAATGGTTTAAAACGTTTTAATAACATTCCAAAAACATTTTTGAAAACTTGATACAAATCATTCTAAACAGAATGTTATTTTGGGGTTGAAAAAATATTTTGCAAAAAATGGTTTTCCAAAATATTTACAATAACGTTTTTGAAATGTTTTCACGACCTTTATATAACCCGACATTTAAATGTTATTAAAACGTTTTGTAAAAAACATTTTAAGAACATTTCTGTGTTTGCTGCGTGCAAATATGTGTACATCCATATCAAAACGATGCACTTGTCGGCTGCTACATGTGCCTCATTTCACATAATAAGCAAGGAATAAATACCAGACTCATCTCAAGTGGAGATCACTTGAAATCATCCCCAAGTGACATGGTTATGCAATGTTCTTTGTATTAATAAGCCATGTGACTTGGGGATGATATAAAGTGGCCCCACTTGAAATGAGTCTGGTATTTATTCCCAGTTATTAGGTGAAATGAGACACATGTAGCAGCCGACAAGTGCATCCTTTTGATATGGACGTACACATATGTTATTTAAGTCTTGACAAAATATTTGGCTAAAAATTTGTGCAAAAATAGTTTACAATGACATTTCGAAAACATTTAAAAAACATTGTTGTAGTGTGTTTTCATACAAAACGTTTTAAAACGATTTCATGACCTTTATATAACTCGACATTTTAATGTTATTAAAACGTTTTTACCTAATTCAAAACCCAAAATATAACTTATTTAAAACGTTTTAAAAACGTTGTTGTGTTTGCTGGGTTAATCGATAAGGAGTTTGACTATGTTGCGAAAGATTGCGGGTTCGAACTCCGGCGGTGGTTAGTACGCTCTCCTGTAAAAATTGAGTTAGCTTGAAATTCCCCTGGACAAGGAACTTACTGCTAATTGTCTCGTTGTATTCCGTATGAAACGCAGGGAGCTGATCCTGGCTACGAAGGTTAATTGTGGAATGGCTAGGGTGTGCGCTTCTTTGTTGTAAGTCCATGTGCTGATGTGTAATGGTTTATGGATTGATATGGGGCTGATGTGGTCAGCGACAACCTGTAAAGTGTGCTGAGGCTTGTGCTTTTTTTTTTTTGACAATCATAGTCGTTTTAATATATTAAATCTCACAGTGGATTATTGTTGCCATGTATTACGTCAGCATATTTCATTTTATTTACTGGAAAGGTTTTAATATACAATATGGAAGGAAGAGGGTTGCGGTTTACATCAATTATTGCCTTGACTTTATCACTTATTAATTTACGAAATGTGCGTGATTATGCTTAAATATTGATTGATATCATGTGCTTTATATATTATTTAATTCAGAAATTCAGATGACATTCGTGACATTAGAAAAAAATAAGATATCAATAGAACCGTTTTTGTAAACAGACTATGAAGACAAGGACTCAACACTAAAGTTGACGTCCCGGTATCTGGCAGTCCTCACAAAAATAACGATATGAATTGATAAGATCATGCTGCATATAAACACATACTTGCAGTGACGTGCAGCTATTTTTCGCTTTAGCCAATGGCTTTGTGGAGCTAGTTTTTTTTTATTTCCTTGTGTATTGATAACCTCAAAATTTAATGCGATCAAGCAAAATCAGTCGGAACTCGGAAATATTAAATTTTCAGTTTCTTATAGGCTACTAAATAGCATTTACAAAGCTGCTTTTGCAGAAAAACCCATTGAAATTGGACAACCAGTTCCAAAGATATTAGCAATTAATGTGTTTTCAAAACAAGAGGAAACAAAAGGAAATATTCGCTTTGTTTGGCTATATCTCAAAATCAATATTGCCGAGTTCCGACTGATTTTGCTTGATCGCGTCACAAATATTGATGTGTGTGTTGGACTACTACAATTACACGAATGGTCATCTATAGAGGGAAAAGTAATTGTTTACGAAGGTGGGATGACAAATTGGATGCTTTCTCTATAACTGACCTGTGTACTGTGAAAACAGATAGTGTTACAACAATGCTATTGTTAAATTTTTGATTAACTTCAACAAAGTATTGACGATTGCGGATGTGTTTTGATCATCATGAATACGTCATAGAACTTTATAAACTCCGATGATTTTCACATTTCGAGTATTGAAGAATTAACTTCCGGAATACTGAAGATCATTATTGTGACAGTAATTGGAAACCTTCTAATGATTCTTGCCGTGTGTAAACATAATACACAAATATCACTTCATCAAGTGCAAAACTACTTCTTGGTATCGTTAGCATTTGCTGTGGGTGTGATAGTGTGATAGTTATGCCATTAAGTGCCTCTTATTATATCAGAGGCTGTTGGGCTCATGAAAACTTTTTATGTGATATTTTGAGAACATTAGATGTATGTCTACGTCTATGCCACGGTTGTTTGATGTATATAGAATTGGCTTCATTATTAACTAAATGCAAACTATAGATGGCGCTATTTATCCTAAATCATATTTCTTTATTTGCAAGGGTTAGGTGATTAATACTGCCATTAAAACAGCTTGAATAGGTGAAACAAGCAACAAGGAAATGTTTATAAACATATTTTATTAAACAATAAAAGGAATTATTTGTATTAAAAGCTTGAAAGAGCAATTTCCAGTAATTAAATAGCGCCACCAATTTTGTCATTAATAGATACATTTTATATCCGAAAAAGCTTTAAAAAATAGTATAAAAGTGAATATTTTTATAAAAGAGGGGGAAATTAAAGTTGAGAACAACTCAAAAGCATCTTCATACATTAGCATGATATCACTTTTAGCTGTTTAAGCTTAAAATTTGGTTGTACATGATGTTTTGTTTGTAAAACTAATAAATGATCCCATATGCACGGCGTCGATTTTAAACCTGTCTGCCTATTGCCTTAGATCGCTATTGGGCGATAAAGATCCAGTTAAATATACACCTAAAAGAACAAAGAAACGAAATTGTTTCATAAGCACGTTCGCTTGGCTTCTGAGTGGATTGGTATATGTGCCTCCTCAGTTAGGCTGAGATGAAATGTCAAAGAGAAGCAAGACCGGTTCTCAATTCCGATACAAAAAACCCTATAGAAAATGGAGGGTTGTTATTAAATGTGATTATGACAGATCAATCAGATGGTTAGACTATGCCATAGTCGATTTTTGATAAATAAAAAAATGTCATTAATCATGATGAACCCATTCAGTTGAACTCGAATATATATATTAGTAACAGTAACAGTAAACTATACATAGGTTTATATTTTTAAATGCAACATATTATAATGGCACTTCAATACTGAACAATTCTGATTTTAGAATCTACCATTTTATTAATCGCGAAAGTCCGAGTTAAAATCACTTGGGAAGTCAACAAACAGAGGGAGTACGGGGACTAAAAAGATCAGATGTGAAAATCTATCAATTGTGCACAAATTAATCAAATCAGAGTTGTAAGAGTAGGCCTATTCACCATGGGCAAGTGGACTACGGAGAAGCTTATCAGATGGTACTCCTAGTGAAAGGAAGAAACGAACGAAACAATATCATGGAATCATGCTGGAAGCATTCACAATATTTGTTGGCTCCCATTTTGTAAGTCATGCCAGCACCCTAGTAGTAGTAGGCGTCAAGAGGCTCTTATTACATGGATTGGGTATGTAAACAGGAGTGTCAGGAGTGCTTTCTTCAACCTTCTATTTGACAAGTGTGTTGGTTAAAATATCGACCAAAAAGATGTCTAGGAAAGAAGTTGATAGCAAAGACTCTATAGATCAATCTACAATCAGATACAATGTAGATTAATACAATTTCAAGAAATAAATAATACAAAGACATCCTAAGAGACACTAATATTTGAGTTATTAGTGCTTGTTTAGTATAGATTTGCCACCGAATGTACACGAAAACAAGGTCATAACCTGCAGAGTTCATCTTCTTGAAAACATCCGCACGACTGCTGATCAGAGTATATTTTTAAAATTTAAAATTGCTGTAATTCGACTAAGTATTGATCTACTTCAGAATAACAGGTAAACAATAACGGCATGGATTTCTTGTATAGTGCACGCGTGCTGTACGTACCACATACTTTTCCTTTGTGGGTTATAATCTTGAACCACATAGTGTAAAAGTACCTCAACGGACCCCATATGGAATGAAAGCCTCAAAAATGGTATTTTTAGAGATACCCCTTAGGGGGTGTAGGTAGGCCCTGTGTTAAAATGATCACACCATAGTGCAGTTTTGTCCACGGCAAATTCACCGTGATCTTTTCAGCCATAAACCCACTTAGTGAATATTAAACCGAAATATGCAGTACTAAACCATTATAGTAATCGATTGTCCAATGCACATTTCTTACCACGTGATAATATTAATCCAATGAGCGATCGAATTGTCCGCTACGGTCGACTAATCCAATCGATAATGACGCTATTGACATGTACGGGTGGAGCTCCACAGACAGTTTGTGGATTTTTCACTGGTTTGCTAAAATTTACTCATCAAGGCGCTCCACCGTTATTATAAAGACTATGCTAATAATTTAAAGATTGACATGTAGAAAAAAACCATACTTGATTGACAGAAAGTACTAAATTTGTACCTATTACGGTTTGGTGGCCCTCCTGTTCCAAACGCGACCAAGTCAGGGCGGCCCGGTGAAGCAAAATGTGCATTGGATTAACACGGGAGTTTGGATAAGATGGTAGATTTCCTTTCTCATACAAATGCATGTTCCCCCTTTATTAAAGCTTGTACCGGATTAAAAATTCAGATATTTTGAAAAGAATAAATAATTGAAACATAGGGCAAGTACTAAAATCAGAGCTTTTATACTTTTTGATTTATGACGCTAACTAGTTCATCTCGTATAACCACAGCACAGCGCTACTAGTACGGGTTAATTACCTATGTGAGTGCCCCTGTGCTGTGTGTATACATGTAGTTAACAATAACTGCATGATGCAATTGTTCCCCACAAGAACAACGTGTGTGTGTTTGCTTATAAATACCCCACAAGGTCTCTATAGTACGTATTATTAGGACCCCACAATGAGGCTTCAGGGACCCCACAAAGAGGCTTACACAAGGTATACCTGGTACTTACTCACAATAGCACACAGAACCCCATATTTAGGTACCCCACATTGATCCTGTGGTGAGGAGGGGTGGACTCTATTAAAAAACGAGTGTGTGCCTTTGTTGCATTAATATAGAATAATATTTTCTCTCAGTTAAAAGCCAACAATACTAGATGAAACTATATGATTTAGATGCCAAATGACCAAAAACTCAACATAGGTTGACCTAAGACTTCTTGTTTTAACGCATTGAACCACAAATACCTTAACATGACAGCGCGCCCTCGAAGCTGAAAGTTAGTTACTAAAAGCCGATTTTGGTAATATTTCAACACAAATGTCATATAATGAGAGAAAACATTCCATATCAAAGCATCAATGCACAAAATACAATGTGTTGGCTACATATTAAACCTGGTCATTTTTATTTTCAGATGACATAATTCCTCATCGTATTTCCATACATCACCCAAGCCTATATAACCTCAAGAAACGTAAAAATTACCATCTCATGAAAGACATCGTAAACATTAACATTAACACGTGATAACTGATTCTAGAAGATCGCAAATACAAAAGTGATTGCTGGATTACCCTCAAAGTTCAATGGATTAGAAGCTATATCCGAGTTTCGCAATTTCATTAAAATTTTATGTAAGTTTGCATTATATGTTTTTATTCTATTTTCGATTTTAAGAATTTTATGTATTGCTTGTACATTGGTTTAATTAGCCTCCTGTTTTATGCGCTATGTCGGTTTTTGCAAGTTCAATTGTCAGTAATGAATCGATTTTAAATCCACTGCTACTTGTTTAATCATTAAGCAAAGCGATCAAATTCTGTTCATTGAAAGGGTATTGGGACGTGTGGAATAGGTTCTACATCAAACAGTGCAGGTGAAAGCTTTCGTATACCGACTATACTCGATAATAGCTGTGCATCAAAGGTATTCTTTTATGCTATGAAAAAAATCATGAAATGTAAGAACTTGAAATGGTGCATTAACGATGGTGATGCCAAGAGAAGTTTACAACTCGTCCTTGTACCTCCGTATCATCATCTAATGCGCGCTGATTCGAAGACAATGATTGTTCTGTTTATCATATTTATAGAAAATGTGTTTTTGAGCTTGCTCATTAATATACATGAAAGGAACATCTGCTATGCCACAGTGATTGCTGCAGGCACAATACTATACCATTTATAAATACTTTAAAATTCGAAAAAACTCAAAACCTGGGAGAGAAACATTGCGTATTATACAATCCGCCGTTTTCGGTGATTGTATTACCCAACAAGTTAGCAATTGGTTTTACGGAATTCAGGGAACATGAAGTTTAATTCTAACCCGCATCACCCTAAACATATTTTTAAACCAACCGTACTCAACTATTACACAGGGCACTATACCGTAAGTCTAATCCTAACCCTATAGCATTAACCCTAACCACAATTCTAGACAACTAGATAACACTGTGGCATAGCAGATGTTCCTTTCATGTATAATTATCATGGAGCAAGTACAAAGATACATTTTCAACTCGAGTGGCCATGGTCCTTAGAAATCTCGGCTTGAAATTGATACATGTACAGATGCAGAAAGTGAACTTGATTATACGATTGGCCATATTCGCGTTATTTGTGGGGCTATGCACTACCTTTACACAAGTGCATTTGAATATACGATTAGCCATATTCGCGTTAATTGTGGGGCCATGCACTGCCTTTACAAAAGTGTATTTGTTTGTGCGATTGGCAACATTCGACTAATTGTGGGACATGCACTACATTTCCTCAGGTTTATATGATTATTCTATTGGCCACATTCGAGTTAATTGTGGGAGCATGCACTACCTTTCCTCAGGTTTATATGATTATTCTATTGGCCACATTCGAGTTAATTGTGGGAGCATGCACTACCTTTCCTCAGGTTTATATGATTATTCTATTGGCCACATTCGAGTTAATTGTGGGAGCATGCACTACCTTTCCTCAGGTTTATATGATTATTCTATTGGCCACATTCGACTAATTGTGGGACATGCACTACCTTTCCTCAGGTTTATATGATTATACTATTGGCCACATTAGAGTTAATTGTGGGGGCATGCACTACCTCTATAAGTGTATTTTGAGTACACGGATAGCCGCATTCGAGGTAATTGTGGTGCCACTATTCTTTAACTAAAGCATTGATATGCTCATACCCATGGATAAAGCCATTGGTCAAGTTTCGGAATAGATAGATGTTTGGCAAAGCCACGTGAATGCTAAAATTACGAATTGGTTCTGCAAAATATTATCAATACAGCGGATTTAAAATAAATACCGGAACTTCAACACCAAATAATGTTATCTAAATAACGAAATACAGATTACAAAAAATCGCATATGGATAGAGAATTGACGAAATACATAAATGATATCAACACTGTTTCAACTGTTTTATTGCTTAAAGGGCAGGTCTATTGCAAAAACAAATTTATCTCTATTGGAAGAGAATAATTATTACATTACAAGTTGACACTTGTTGCAATATTTTTGTGCGTATTTCTTCTGAAAAAGGAGAAATTGTGTGGATAAAGTTCAGCCTCGTACGTGTTCTTCCCCTGTTTGAAGCGTACGTGTTCTCCCCCCGTTTGGCTGATGACGTAGGTAAATGAAGCGGGCACTATATCCCGCTCTCATCATACAATCACAATCCTTTTGACAAGTTTGACATTAGCAACAAAGAGTTGTACTATCACTTACCATAACAATGCTGCATAACAATATGCACACCATTGTTCTCATTTCGGGAACAAAGCAAGCACACTATTGTTACTATGCGTTTGCTTTGTAATATTTCATCCAACTGAAACTATAGCATTGCAATCAGCTCCATGATTGCAATATCCAGGGAAATCAGATAAATGAGTTTGTGGACTTAACACGGTTTATATGCTAGTCTCAGATGAAATTCTAAGCTCAAATTATGTATTTATTTTTTCAGTTAGCAGCCTGGACAACCGATTCTTTAGAAATGCTTAGTCGCGCTGAAAGTCGATCGATACATGTTAAAATCAGCACAATTCAGAGATACACCTTTTTGCTATGAAATTAATTTTCTCGGTCAAATATAAAGCAATATTTTTTTTCTTCAGTAATGTCAGTTAAAAACTTGGTGCTTGGATATATATTATTTTTTACAAATCCTGGTGTTAAAATTAAGCCTCAAATTGTGTCTTTTAGTGTGATATTTTTGATTTTTATAGGCCTTCAGTTCGCACGCGAGCTTTTTACGGAATTCATTTTTAGCGTCTCAAACTAATATAGTTTGCTAAAGAAAGATATTTCCCACCTCTGTAAAGCACATCGTGTGGGTCTATATATTATAGTTTTGTTAGAATTTCCGTTTTTATTTTACCCTTTTTCCCTTCATACTCCGAAAATGTCTACTTAGTACTTTTATCTCGAGAGCAACCAACAGAAATAGTCGATATTTCCTTTGTTGTTTATCCAGGTCAATTTTCCATTGAAAGCAAATTGCCCGACCAGCGATTTGGTAGCCCAAATCCCCAATTGAGTGTTCTGGTTAAACATGATCAGTAGGAGCGCTATAGGCCTGGGAATTTCTTTGCTATATTGAAGTTCTAGCAACACTGTAGCCATGCCGGTATTCCTATTAAACCCAGGGATATCGATCCACAATGCTAGTATTAGCCTTAGATTTCACTCGTTGATTTTGAAAATGGTCAGCCGGCAGTTAAAATAGTGAAATGAAAACGCAAATTCTGACAAAAATATGATATATCGCTCACGGTGATGTGCGTTAGAAAGTTGGGAAAAATCCTTCATTAGCGAACTATCTTACTTTGAAAAGCTAAAAGGTTGATCCAAAAAAAGGCTCGCGGACAGAGTTTAAGCCTATCAAAATCGAAAATCTTACACTAAATGACTAAATTTCACGCCTAAGTTTAACACTAGAATTTGAAAAAAATACAGTATCAAGCACTACAATTTTTCCTGACATTTACTGAAAAAATGAAAATGATTGCTTTTCATTTGGCCGAGAAAATTAATTTTACATCGAAAAGGTGTAACTAAAAATTTAGCTCATTTCAACACCAAATTCGATCGTTTGTATTGCCTCATTAAATGACTGAGTGAGCCTTGCCAAACAAAAGAATCGGTTGTGCAGGCTGCTAACTGTTTTAGGCCTAATATTTCTCATGATATTGATATACATATGAATCGTAATATCACAATTATCTAATATATAAAAAAGAAGCGGCTGATTTTATCCATATGTTTATAAACCATTAAATTTGTAATATATAATTTGGAATTTTTTTCTGTGAACAACAACAGTATACGTTCTGTCCATTGAGAGCGTTTATAGTCCCTTTTCTCAAAGCGGACACATCTCATTTCATGACGTCATCATTTTTCTGGGCCAAATCTGTCTCGTTCGAAGGAACTCACCGCTTAAGTTGGTTTTTGCGGAATATCAATTTTAAACGTCTTATTTTGTCAAAAAAGGAGTTATTTTCATTGTCCTCATAATATTAGCTTGCCAATGATATGATGTTGTTTTCGCAATAGACCTGCCCTTTAAGTTTTATGGTTTTACTGTGATGCGTATGATTTAATGGGCGGCATGTATTTAGACAATTCATTTTAAACTAGGACACAGATCCATTTAATACCATGCCGTCTGGTCTTCACTTCTATGATGCTCAAAAAGCGAATAATCTTGCTTTCAACGCTTACTTATTCTTGATGTAGACCTGCGATATCATGTAAAGTACTCTTAGATTATTATTATTATCCACTAAATCTAGATACTTATCAAGTGTGGTATTATAATTTCTTTGGCATGCAGCAAACGGTGGTAAACAGTCATAAACTGATCACACTTCAGTTAGATTTAGTCGCCACTATGTTTAAAATATAGGATTTGAATATTTTATATTGAGACAGTTTGTCAGCATTCAATTTCTCCCAAATTGTTTATTCATATTACAGCATAGTGTTCTATATCATCAGCCCACTAACTTAGCGAACAGATGCAACATGATAAACTGATGATCTTAAAATTCATCAATATTCTGTCAGTGCTTATCATGTGTATGGTATGTTAATGTCGCAGCTGTGCACGCAATATCATTTTTATTAACAACATATTATGTTATGATACAGTTTCACAAATAAATACAGTAATATTCATAACAAAGATATTAAAATTCTCATAGATAATCATATTTTAGACAAAGTTCACACAACTAAATTTCTAGGCATATTAATTGATGACGATGTTTCATGGAAATCTCACACTTCCAATGTATCCAAAATGGTCTCTAAATATAATGGTATTATCCGTAAGGTTCGCCCCTATCTACCTCAGGATAGTCCTACGGTGGCTACAGAAGGTGGAAAATCGGACATCGGATTTCCTTTCGGAATTTGACACTTTTCTTGATACCATTACCCTAATACCAGGAAAACTACTAATTGCCGGGGACATAAACATACATTGGAATGAACAACATCGGCCAGATGTCAAACAATATGCCCAAATTCTGTCATCTGCAAATCTCACCCAGCATCAAAAAACTCCCACCCACAGATCTGGTAACATTCTCGATCACGTTATTTCTTATTCGAATGATAACCTCGTGGTGGATAGTGATTCTTATCCACAGGCTGTCTCAGATCACTACCCTGTGCACTTTCAGCTGAATCTCCAGAAACCATCACCCCAACGAACAACAGTAACACTTCGCAATTACTCCTCCATTGACAACGACGCTTTTACAGCCTCACTGAATGAGCACTTGCAAAACATTCCTGAATCTGTTGATGTCAACGAGTATTTTGACCAGTATAATAAGACATGTCATGACCTCCTGGATGAGCATGCTCCTGGAAGGTCACGCTCGCGTCTAGTTAAAACGCGTCAACCCTGGTACAATGATAATGTTCATGACGCCCGTCATGAAAAACGTCGCGCTGAGCGTAGATGGCGTCATTCTCAATCAGAAACTGATCGTAAGGAGTTTCATGTTGCGACAAATGCTTCGAAAGAAGCCATTGTCAAAGCTAAGCAATCTTACTATACTGAAAAACTCACAGTTGCCGACAACAAAACAGTTTTTCAGACTGTAAACACTCTGCTGAACAAGGGTGCTAAACCCCTGCCAAGTCACGACAACCCTGTTGAATTGTCAGACAAATTCTCTCGGTTCTTTGTTCATAAAATTGCAACAATCCGTGAAGAATTAGAAAGTGACTCCAACAAACCATCTACCACCAAGCTCCAGGAAACCTGTGTTCCAAATTGTATGCCTCTCAATGAATTTAATAAAATGTCTGAAGATGAGGTGAAAAAGGTAACCACCAGATCTTCCAACGCATCGTGCTCTCTTGACGCGCACCCGACATGGTTTTTGAAAAATCATCTTGACAGTCACATACCAGCAATCACCAACATTGTGAACAAATCTCTCAGCTCTGGTGTTTTCCCGAATGCTGCTCACCACACGATTGTCACCCCGTTGCTCAAGAAACCTTCCGCAAATAAAGATGAGTTGAAGAATTATAGACCTGTAAGTAATCTGAGCTTTGTCGCCAAAGTCATCGAAAAGTGCGCTTCTGAGCAATTTGTTGAACATCTGAATAAGAATGACATGTGTGATCCTTTGCAATCTGCCTACCGTGCTCAACATTCTACTGAATCAGCTCTTATGAAAGTTCAGGATGACATAATGTGTGATATTGATTCCAAAAAAGCTGTTTTCGTCGTACTCCTTGATATGAGTGCGGCGTTTGATACGGTGGATCACGCCATACTGTTGAACCGTCTCAAGCAGAAATATGCTGTAACTGGGACAGCCCTTGAGTGGTTTCGCTCATATCTTAAAGGATGGTCATCACGTGTGAACATAAACGGCACCATGTCAGACCCAGTTACTACTGATTTCGGACTGCCACAAGGATCAGTCCTCGGACCTCTTTTGTTCACCACATATTCCAAGCCCATCGGTGAAATTGCGAGGAAACACGGCATCGATTACCATCAGTATGCAGATGACTCGCAATTGTATGTTGCTTTTAACCCGCGTAATCCTGACGACATCATCAAGGCTTTGAACAAGATATCATGCTGCATTGCTGACATAAAATCTTGCCTCACCGCCAATTATCTGAAACTCAACGACTCCAAGACTGAGTTTTTCATTGCAGCTTCAAATCATAATCTCAAGCTCCTGGACACACAGAACATTCAACTCACCATCGGTGACTCCACAATCAATCTGTCTTCTGTCATTCACAACCTGGGTTGTCACTTTGATTCCAACATGTCTCTTACTGCTCATGTTAACATTCTCCGCAGAAATACGCTCTTCCAGATAAAGAACTTGTGGCGTATTCGGTGTTACATCAATCAAGAGACCTGCCATCATGCAGTAAGAGCACTGATACTCTCCAGGCTCGACTATTGTAACGCACTCTTCCTTCAGCTCTCTGCAAAAGACATAAGCCGTCTCCAAAGACTTCAGAACTCCGCCGCGCGTGTCATCTTTGCCGTTGGGCGTCGAGTCGAAGCTCATACATTAGTCTCATCTCTCCACTGGCTCAGCATTGATAAACGTATCAGTTTCAAAATTCTTCTGTATATCTTCAAGTCTCTCAACAACCTTGCTCCGAAGTACATCTCCAACAAACTGACTCCTTATATTCCTCAAAGAACTCTCAGATCAAGTAATGACACCACGCGTCTCCTGGCTGATAGATCCATCAGTGTCGCCGGTGATCGTCGTTTCCCTGTAGCTGGTGTTAAGCGCTGGAACTCATTACCAACAGAAATCAGACTTTCGCCATCGGTCACTCTTTTCAAACAGAGACTCAAAACTTATTTATTCTGAACTGTTTTATTCTGAACTGGTTTTCTTATGTATTTGTTTTTTATTGTAAGCGCAACGATGCTTCCTTTGCGAATTGCGCCCTAAGAACTTTGTAGTAGTAGTAGTAGGAATCATTACATACACTTTATAACACATTTGCTCTACCCTACTTATCCTACTGCAACATTATCTGGGCTGACAAAAATAATTCCCATATAAATTCATTATTCCTTATACAAAAAAGAATTATTCGGACATGCACCAACTCTCTTTGGCTTGCCCATACAGACCCGCTTTTAAACAACTCAATACTCTCAAGGTGCAAGATATTTATTTCCATCAACACGGGACATTTATGTTCCAATACCACCACAATCTCCTCCCAAAAGATTTGTCCATTAATGAGATTTTTAGAACTAACAAAAGCATTCACCATCACCATACTAGACAAGCCAATGATTTCCACGTTAAAATGTCCAACACCAAATTGGCTGATAATATAATTAGTAGCCCTTTATTGGAACTCACTTCCCCAGTCTATCAAATCTTGTAGTTCAGTACCACCTTTCAAATCCAACTCTAAAAAAATCCTCATCAGCACATATGTACAACACTGATTAGCCTACACCTGCAGTTGTTGTTTTTTGGGTTTTTTCCTCTTCTCATTTGTCAGGATCAATTTTTATAAAATTAATTCAGTATATATTTTCCACATCAAATCGGACCCGTTTGTCTGTCTGTTTGTATTGTTCCAGTCTTTAGTTATTATTATTATTGTTATTTTGTTATATTAAAAATATGCTATTTGATAAATTTTGTCAGCTCGCTTGGCCTTGTATGCAGACTATCACTTTTGCATTTAATTGTTTTTTGCTCTGCAGAACTATACACCATTTACCATGTTAATTTATCATTGCATTAAATATCTTGGTGTAGATTTAATTCACAAAACATTACATTAAATTCTAGAATACTTTGATTAAATAGTTACCTGCTATGTAAGTTATAACTTAGCTCATTATTTAGACTCGTTGCAAGTGCACGTGCAATCATGTGCTTATGCTTTCACCCGGGCTAAATACACTTTTGTTATTATTGTACCGTAATACTCACTTCACTAATACTTATGCCATGCCTGAACTGTTTTATATTAGGATTTTACAACCTCTTTACACCTACTGTGTAGGTTTGGTTGTGATTTTGACCATCATTACTCATTGATTTATAATTGAAAGCTTAGCTCTTGTGATAATAAGTTTAATATACCTAACCCACAAGGCATATGTCTTGCTATTGTATTTATTATTATTCTAAAATTTTGCTTATCATAATTATTTAATATAGGCCTACTAACTTTTGTAAAGGGTGCCACAACAACACGCTCTGCGTTCAGTGGCATCCTCATCATTTTCACCATATTATACGATGTTTGTAAAAGCTTTTTTATATTGTAATTATTGAATGGATGGAATTTGATGAAATAAAACTGAACTGAACTGAACTGAACTAAACATCAGACTGTGTCAACAGATGTGACATTATTTCACAGATATCTACTATATAACGTAAAATAACCATCTCACTGATACCCACTATGCATTTTGGACGCAACATATCTTCTCCAAAATACATTAAAACGTTAATCATCAAGACTCATCCGTTTTTAATCTAAAGCAAATGATCAATTTTAGTTTAATGTTATTTGAGCGTGTTGAATGTGCGACAAATTTGATCAAA
Source organism: Amphiura filiformis (assembly GCF_039555335.1). Classification (NCBI taxonomy): domain Eukaryota; kingdom Metazoa; phylum Echinodermata; class Ophiuroidea; order Amphilepidida; family Amphiuridae; genus Amphiura; species Amphiura filiformis. Next base: position 8,281,913 of record NC_092630.1, on the reverse strand, counting down.
TTTTAAACAATGTAATAATTATGTTGCGTTCAAATTGAATTTACTCCAATAAATATTAATGATATTCAAATATCCATTCACGATTCTGTCTGAATCAATTTTGATATCACATAGATTTCTATTTTATTTATTTACAGTTCATCAATATTCTGTCAGTGCTTATCATGTGTGTGCTATGTTTAAGTCGTAGCTGCGCACGCAATAACAATTTTATTAACAACATAATGTTTTGAAATAGTATATGGCGTCGTAATATCCTTGTTATATTACAAGAACTATATTTGGTATTATTCCATGTTCTACTTAAAAGTTGGTTATTTTTCGATTACAAATGTTTGACAAACAGGACGCTATACCATGCCCCAGATACATAAAGCTGTGTCAACAGATGTGCGCAAATGATATTATTTCACAGATACCCAATTACCCACTATGGGCTTTGGATGCAACATATCTTCTCCAAAATACATTAAAACGTAAAATCATCAAGACTCGTCCGTTTTTAATTTAAAGCACATGATCAATTTTATTTTATGTTCTTGGAGCGTGTTGAACGTGCGACAAATTTGATTAAATTTGAAACAATGTAATAATTATGTTGCATTCAAGTTGAATTAAATCCAATAGATATTAATGATATTCAAATATCCATTAACGATTCTCTGTCTGAATCAATTTTGATATCACATAGATTTCTATTTTATTTATTTATTTACAGTTATAAATTGACCCATATCTATTTCTGTTGACTGACGTAAAACACTAGCCCCAGGGAAGTAACACTGCCTCTGTTAATGATTTCTGTCTGTCTGTCTCGATCGGCGCACGAAGTCCGCAGTTAATATTGCATGTCATCCTTCAATCATAAAAATAGTGAATATTATTGATCTGTATCAGCTATTTTCGTGCTTCAATTAAATGTGACACAAGTTTTAATGCATCGATTTTTATGAAGATTGATAATATCTATATTCACACAGTCATACACATATAATCACTAGATTGTCGAGATTTGTTTTCTTACGCAAACTTATCAGGATGATTTTCATCAACATACATACATACATACACAATTCTTTTATAAAGCGCCGTTACATCTAGATCACAGCGCATAATCAAATTCAAAGCATAAACACAATATAACAAACAAAGTGAGCAATAAAAACAGTCAACTTTTTGGGAAGAGATATGACTTCAGTAATTTCTTGATGACTGGCAATGAGTTTGCAGTACGAATGGTGATGGGTAAATTGTTCCACAGTCCAGGAGCAGCCACAGAAAAAGCTTTATTTGCGGCAGAGTGGAGAGACTTGGCATTTAATTTATGTACAGTAAGCCGAGTTGTATCTGAAGCAGAGCGAAGTCCGGTACGTGATTGATCAAGGGGGTGTAATTTTCTTCGGAAGAAGGGAGAGGAGTCATGAACATGCTTATGAGGCCGGTCGACTGCATATCCGTCAGTACACGCTTTTCAATACGGAATAAATGCTAACCTCTCGTGACGTCATCCAAGCAGCAAAGTTCATTTCCCATTGAAAAGCGTGTATCGACGGATATGCAGTTTACCGTTCTGTCATATAACAGCATAGTGTTCTACATCATCAGCCCACTAACTTACCGAACAGTTGCAACATGATAAACTGATGAAAAGGCATCAATATTCTGTCAGTGCTTATCATGTATGTGGTATGTTTATGTCGCAGCTGCACACCCAATAACATTTTTATTAATAACATAATTATGTTAAGTTACACTTGGATGTCGCTATATCCTTGTTATTTTACAGGAACTGTATTTGGTATTATCCCATGTTCTACTTAAAAGTTCCAACAGTTTTTTTTCCTATTACAAAATGTTTGCCAAATAAGGATGATATACCATGGCCAGATACACCAGACTGTGTCAACAGATGTGACATTATTTCACAGATATCCACTATATAACATCAAGAAGCGTAAAATAACCATCTCACAGATACCCACTATGCACTTTGGACACAACATATCTCCTCCAAAATACATTAAAACGCTAATCATCAAGGCTACTCCGTTTTTAATCCATCATATGATCAATTTTATCTATGTTCTTGGAGCGTGCGAGTGTTGAACTTGCGAAAAAAAGAATCAAATTAAAAAAAAAAGAATAATTATGTTGCATTCAAATTCAATTACTCCAATAAATATTAATGATATTCAAATTCACGATTCTGTCTTAATCAATTTTGATATCACACAGATGTATATTTTATTTATTTACAGTTATAACGACCCATATCTATTTTTGTTTACTTACTACTCAAAAGTAACCCCGGAAGTAACACTGCCTCTATAAAGAATCCCAGTCTGTCTCGATCAGCCCATACAAGTCCGTTAATAATGCATGTCATCATTCAATTGTTAAAATAGTGATTGATATATTTCCGTGATTCCGTCCAATTAAATGTGACACAAGTTTTAATACATCGATATTTATATCATATTCACATAATCACTAGATTGTCAAGATTTGTTTTCTTACGCAAACTTATCGGGATGATTTTCCTTGAAAACAATGCGCGTGTAGAGCATTATTTTTGGTCAAGGATATCATTATTATTTAGTAATATTATCTGCTATGGCATTGAAGATCTTATTATGTATATTAATTAATTTTAATTAATATTAACTAAAGCATTAGCAAAGGACAAAAATCACGTCAACGAAATGTGAATATTTCATAATAAAGTGATATCTTGATTGATTTAAAGAAGACGAGGTCTCATATAATTAATATCAGGCAAATATGTGCAAAATATTATTTCTTGTAAATTGAGCATGAAAGTGAGCTTAACATGTCAATGTAAATTACCATCACCCTCCCAAAACTGAAAACAATAATGTTGCTTATTATTTTTTGTACGGAACTACCGCGGAGGAAATCGATAGCGAAAAATGATTAGTTTCTTTTTACCAGTATACTTACATAAAGACCCAGGAACTTGCAGTTAAGTAGACAATTGGTTAGCCTGACATTCATCGGGGTACTAGTAAAGGGTATATAGATTATGGCATGGAAAGGACATATATATTTATTAACATTATTTAGGTTATTTTTAAAAATTCTACATGTAACTTTTTGGGACACCCGGTATAAAAACCAGTGGGTGATCTTGAATGAAATACATATTACTAAAAAACCTAAAATTCAAGCATGAATAGAGAATCCATGAAGGACAGGAATGGTATTAACGCTGTGCAATTACATATATCTTAACTGTTTTATTGCTTAAGATTCATGGTTTAACTTGGACTTCTCATTAGACCACTTGCCCATTGCATACTCTGGCTATTATATTTACATAATTAAAACTCTGATTTGTAATTTGTGTACAATTGTAATTGTAACTCATTATAATTATGCCAAGATATGTTGTATTCGATATAACATACGTATACTTTACCTTTACCTTTACTGTAACGAATTATATTAACCTTTTTATGAACATTTATTGAATACTTTACTTGTGATTCGACTATGGCATAGTCTAGGCTTAACTGTGATGCTTAAGATTTAATGGGCTGTATATATTCAGACAAAACAATTTAAACTAGGACACAGGTGCAATGATATACCGTCTGATCTCCACTTTTATGATGCCCGGAATAGACTAATATTGCTTTTAACGCTTTTTTTAAAATTCCTGATAAGACCTATGATATCATGTCTTGTATTAATATAGATACGTATCAAGTGTGTATTATAATTTCTTTAGCACATGATTGTACTTTAGTTAGATTTAGTCGCCACTTTGTAGAAAATAATAAGTTTTATGTTGAGATTTCTCCCAAGTTGTTTGTTCATTTAGTAGCCCATCAGCCCACTAACTTACCGAACAGTTGCAACATGATAAACTGATGAGCTTAAAATACATCAATATCCTGCCAGTGCTTATCTAGGGTGGCGTCCAGGGCAAGTGCCCCCTTGCCCCCCTCCCCTCCCGTCGCTACGCCGCTGATTAAAAGCCAAGATCATAAAAGTGTATATGCCTTAATTTTATCGAATGGGATCGATGTTTTTGATGCAAATTCGTATCTCTAAAGAAGCTCACAGATTTCCCACAAAAGAAGATAATCTCATCTCAATTATTCCCGGAATGGGCCGTTTTGTGATTTGATAACAAATTTGCACCAAAATACAAATTTTCATGGAACTATAATTTTTCTAAATATGACCAGGGTAACTGCTACCAATGTCAACATGCACGATTATTCTCATGTCTCCTAGCTAGTGCTACGTTACTTTATTTAGTGGTCTGGATTTGTAAAGTACGTCAATAAATGCCTGTCATCCTGCATCCTTCAATCATGAAAACAGGGAATACTATAATAATGATATGCACGATTGTACATGTAGTACATGTGAACTGAAATCTCACTAGTGGAAAATTTGCAATGAGAATTCTTTCAAAACGATGAGAATTGGACAAAAGTATGAGAATTTAAAATTTTCTCATTTATATAAAACTTTCTCATTCAAATGAATGAGAAATACCAATTAACGTGTCAACCACCTGTCACATTGTTTTAAATGAGAAAAGTAACCACTTGTGACAGGTTGTTGAAACGGTAATTAATATTTCTCATTCATTTGGATGAGAACATTGTATATAAATGAGAAAATTTTAAATTCTCATACTTTTGTCCAATTCTCATTGTTTTGTAAGAATTAAACTCTTAAACTATAACTCGAGCATTAGCAAAGGGTTAATTTTAGAAAATACGGAAGTGTGACAAATTCATGTCAATAACATGGGAAATAAAGTGATATTTGGAATGATTCAAAGACGACGAGGTATATTAATCACATGTAATGTTGTATGTGGGTGATGTGGGATTTGAAATGGAGGAAAACAAAATTTGTAAAATGTGTTTTCTTGTGTTAAATCATTCTTATGATCTTCTGGGATTTCAAGTGAGTAGGAAAGTGAGCTTGAAATGTAAATGTAAATTGTCATCACTCTCCTAAAACTGAAAACAATAATATAGCCTTGTATTATTTTAAAGAAATCCCGAGATGGAAATCAATAATGCATGAAGAAACTCGCGCAATAAAAGTAACACTAGACTGAAAACAAATCATGATATAAAATTGTTTTGTTTTTATACATGTATTTTGAACTTCTCTTTTTCAATCAACTAATGGATTATACACACCAAGTTTAAGATTACGTATTATTGACAATATCAAATCAATCATATTGACGAGGCATTACAAATATTTTTGCTGACTCTACATATGTATAAATATAATATTACGACTGAGGTTTCAATACGTGTATGAGAAAAAGAATTCTGATCAGCCAGAAAGAAATTCTGGTTTAATATTATGAAGATCTTTGAGGAGTAACACACATGTCTGCACCACAGTGTTTAAGAACCAATTTAAATCTATTCTTATAACCAAATAATAATATGTGAGTAGTTTCTTCGTCTTGTTAGTGTGTGTTTCGTTTACGTATAACGTTTTCGTTTAAGGATTTCGAATACCTCCTCAATACCAGTATTAATTGTGTGTTTGTGTTATATTTTTGATGAGGTGGGTAATGTTATTAAAATATAATGATGAAAATAGAAACAAAATTACCATAATCCAATAAGAATATATACTTTAGATGATAGAGCTGCATTTACTACATCACAAAACCTGTTAATGCTATTGCATATATTTATCGATTTTACATTATTTATCTACAAATCAAAAGTTCCCATTACTAATTAACTAACCCTGGATTGTAAACAGCTAAGCTCCGTCTAACCATATAAGCTTTTAATCAATCCTATCTCAAACAAGACCTTTACTTGTTCCTGATTAATAACAAACAGCTAGGAATAACATTTATGTGGCTATGAAACTTTAATAAGCTTTGGATATCCGTGACGGAGAGAATATGTTTTATTCATTAGCAAATACGAGAACCTGTTACGCTGTCTAAAAAGATATAGATTAAGGTTCTGCTAGTTGACGCAGTTACTGATACTGCCGAAGACGACACATATATGGACATGAACTTGTTATTTGAATTAACTCTTTAAGGTTATACAAAGAAACGTATAAAAACGTATAAATGACGTATAAAGTTGTTCTCTAAAACAGAGTTTTCTCAGTAATCAAATATCGCAGCAAGTGAAATGTTGGTGCATTGGATGTAGCTTAACATTTTTCTTGTGTGTTTATACAAATTTTTTAGAATAAATTTGAAAATCCTTCGTTTAAAGCCGTTTTACGCACCATGTTCACAAGATCAAAAACGCGTTCCATGACGTTTTTTTTCAAATGTGCGCCTCGTATAAAACCACGCCGAGTGATTGTTTTCTTCTTTTTTGCATTGTACTACAAATCGATTAAAGAAATAATGTTGCCATGGGGAAGAACCAAATACAGTACCGATTAAATTTTAAAAGCCCGTTTTTGGGGAACATTTTCGAGAATCTTGCCTGAGAAAAAACTGTTTTGTGAAGTTATCGATATCTTGATTACGGGACGTTAATTTAGACATCTGAATACCTACATTATTTCTCAACATTCTGCCAATTGCTATCCCATTTGATTTTCAATCCAAATTGAAGCTAGTACGGCAAAAAACGAGGTTTTTCCTCCATCAGTTCGTTCAAAATTTCAGCGCCGACATGCTTGTTTATTCTAAGAGCCATTGTGCAGACGCGATTGTAATCAAGTATAATTGCGTCATATTAAAGTTATATATCCGCTTCGAGAACAGGCAATTGCGTAAGTTGATGTATAGCCGAGTGGATAGGGCGTTAGACTGGGAATCTGTTGTGAACTTTTTTTGTGGGTTCGAGTCCCCGTGAGGCTGAATTTCCTTTTTTTTCTCTTTTCTCATTTTTACTTCCTTTCTTTCCTCTTTTCTTTCTCCTTATCTTTTTCATTTTTTTTCTATTTCTTTCTTTCTTTCTTCCTTTCTTTTTCGTTCTTTTTCTTTCTCTCTCTCTTTCTTTCTCTTTTTCACTATTTCTTTATTCTTTCTTGCTCCTTTCTTTTTAGTTTTATTTGATTGATTCGCTGACTGCAGTGAATCATGATTGATTGTTGTTCACTTTATATAATTCAGAAATTTGTAGGCCTGCTAAAGTCTGTCTCGTTGTTCTTCCCGGTGTTCTTCCCAAATTCGATTTGCAAATAATTGCTTTTTGATATTGTTGTTGATGTTATTGTTGTACCCTATTACATTGTAATCGGGGAATAGCAGCATTGATTTATTTCATCAAAGATATCAAGGCTATAAATTCAAAATCAACACATTTTCCAGGGCGTAGCTTGACGAAGTGCCCCCAATCAATTTTAAATTTTTAAAACCCTTTTGAAAATTGCCGAAAACGGCTTGTGCCCCCGGCATCCGACCCGGCATGCCGCCCTCATACCCCCCCCGCCTCCCCCCCAACCGACTCACGAGCTCCGGGCACGAGCTAAGTTTCATGTCTTGACCGTGGATCGATATTCTATTGTAAGTAGGCCTACATCCCAGTGTACACGCTTGTTCATTTTCTGCATGGCTGTTTCTGTTATGAACTTACACCCTCTGATATCAAGCGCATGAAAAACTCTCGGCTAACCTTAATCGTTTGTTTTACTCAGCATTACGCTTTTTCTTTCTATGTTTTTGCTGAACCATGAAATGGTATCAGCCTATATTAGTGTAACTTACTTACTTACTTACTTACTTACTTACTTACTTACTTACTTACTTACTTACTTACTTACTTTACTTACTTACTTACTTACTTACTTGCCTTACTTACTTACTTACTTTACTTACTTACTTACTTACTTACTTACTTACTTACTTACTTACTTACTTACTTACTTACTTACTTACTTACCATTTGGTCTGAAATGGACATATCTTTAAATGCCACGAAGGTATGAACCCTCAAGTGGTGTCAAATGAAAGAGAAAGAAGTAAAGAATATGATAAAAATATGTTCCCACCCGGGGGTGGCACGCATAATAAGCCCTGGGTCAATATTCATATTTTGGGCCCTTTTCATATCTCGAAATGCCAAGAAAATTGATAGAACAGCTATCATAGGCATGGTGACCTACAACACAGTAGACATGCGACAACATGACTTTTTTCTCAGAAATTTAAAAGTAAATAAACTGGCCTCAAAAAGAAACTTATAATTTTTCACAAGTTCATATCTTAAAATCCTCTCCATAAAAATGAACAAAAATTGCACACAGGATTACTTCAATACTCTACTCTAAACACATGGAAGTAGCCAAGCAGTTGTCCAACTGACACAACAGCAAAATGCACTGGCATGGAACACCTTCCTGGACCAAAATTCACAGCCCAACATATTTCTTTGGCTGAGTTCCAATTATTCACCTGTACATGAACAAAAACTACACACAGGATAACTTCAATACTCTTCTCTAAACACATGTCAGTTACCAAGCAGTTTTCCAACTGACCCAACAGTAAAATGCACTGACACAGAACAGCTTCTGGGACCACGTTCACAGGCGAATAATTGGAACCCAACAAAAGAAATCTGTTGGGATGTGAATGTCGGTCCAGGAAGGTGTTCCATGTCAGTGCATTTTGCTGTTGTGTCATTTGGACAACTGCTTGGTTACTGACATGTGTTTAGAGTAGAGTATTGAAGTAATCCTGTGTGCAATTTTTGTTCATTTTTATGGAGAGGATTTTAAGATATGACCTTGTGAAAAATTATAAGTTTCTTTTTGAGGCCAGTTTATTAAGAAATTCTGAAAGTATTATCAAAGCAGAATCTTAACCACGGTATGTGGTTTGGGGAAGATAGCTGCATGACAGTGGATGTTGATCTCACATAAGATTTTTGCTGCACCATGAAATGGTATCAACCTATAACAGTGTATGTTACTAGGTTACTAGCTAACTAACCTTTTGGTCTGAAATGGACATATCTTCAAATGCCACAAAGGTATGAACCCCCCGAGTGATGTCAAATGAAAGAGGAAAGGAGTAAAGAATATAATAAAATTATTTCCTAATGTCAGAGGTCATCCATGGGGTCACAGGGGTCAAAAAAGATCATTTTAACCGAAAATGCTCCAATTGAGCTGAAATTTATATGCAGTGATCCTTATGACATTCTAAACATGTTTAAAATATTTTGATATTCATTTAAGGTCATTATAGGGGTCATAAAGGGGCCAAAGGTCAAGTTTTCAAAAATGCTCCAATTGAGCTGATATTTAAATGCAATGATCTTTATGACATTCTAAACATGTTTAAAATATTTTAATATTCATTTAGGGGCATTAAGGGGTCATAAAGGGGTCAAAGGTCAAGTTTTCAAAAATGCTCTAATTGAGCTGATATTTAAATGCAATGATCATTATGACATTCTAAACATGTTTAAAATATTTTAAAATTCATTTAAGGTCATTAAGGGGTCAATAAAGGTGTCAAAGGTCCATGGGGTCACAGGGGTCAAAAAAGATCATTTTAACCGAAAATGCTCCAATTGAGCTGAAATTTATATGCAGTGATCCTTATGACATTCTAAACATGTTTAAAATATTTTGATATTCATTTAAGGTCATTATAGGGGTCATAAAGGGGCCAAAGGTCAAGTTTTCAAAAATGCTCCAATTGAGCTGATATTTAAATGCAATGCAATGATCTTTATGACATTCTAAACATGTTTAAAATATTTTAATATTCATTTAGGGGCATTAAGGGGTCATAAAGGGGTCAAAGGTCAAGTTTTCAAAAATGCTCTAATTGAGCTGATATTTAAATGCAATGATCTTTATGACATTCTAAACATGTTTAAAATATTTTAAAATTCATTTAAGGTCATGAAGGGGTCAATAAAGGTGTCAAACGTCAAGTTTTCAAAATGGTCCAATTGAGCTGAAATTTAAATGCAATGATCCTTATGACATTCTAAACATGTTTAAAATATGTTTAAATTCATTTAAGGTAATTAAGGAGTGATATATACATGTACCACAATATACTACCAAAGCCCCATGGTTCAGCTATGGTGCGGTAACCACTCTAGTTAAATTTCACATCGGAAAAAACGTAGTGTAATATTTCCTTCTTTCATATTTTCTTGTGTACATTAACAACGTTCTTGGATACTCGGTTAAATCTTACATTGGATTATTGTTGCCGAGTATTACGTCAGGAATTGTCATTTTATTCCCTGGGACATTTTTAAATCCTCCAATATTGTTTTCTTAAATAAACAATGTGGAAAGATAAGGATTACGGGTTACAGCAAATGCATAAACTGTGTTACTTAAACATTTTTGTGCTTAAGGAGTGGGGTATGAACCTTTGGACAGTATTTATTGTGGGACATTAGAGCACATCAGACATATCGAATTGCATTCTGAATACGAAGAATGTCCTTCTGACATCAAATAATTTTGATTTTTTGAAATTCGCAATGTAATACACATTTTATGACAAATGATTAAAAATTGATATTTTTTATATTTAACAGTACTCGAAGTATACTTTATAAAACTGATGATTTATACTTAAAGTTTATGTAGGTAGGATGAAATGCCGACGATCAATTGAAAATTTTGACCTTTCGTATTGAAGATATGGATTTTTTCCCCAAAACACCAAAAAAAATCTTTTGGGAAAAAATCCATCGGAACATTAGAGGTGCAACTTGTGATATTAAAGAAACAACTCGTGGTATTAAAGGAACAATTCGTGATATTAAAGGAACAGCAATCGCGATCTAACATCATTGTAAAACATTTTGTAGACTACCGAGAGCACGACTCGATAGTAAAGCCGACTTCTCGGTATCAGGAAACCTTCGCATAAATAGCGCTATGAGCTATGAATTGAGCAGATATACAACGACGTCCACCTTGTATAACATGAACTTTAAAAAGTCACCTATTTTTTGCTTTCGCCGATGGCTTTATGGAACTTCTTTTTCTAATTCTCTTGTGTATTGATGGCATCAAATATTGATGTGTGTGTTGGACTACTATAATTACACGAATGGTCGTCTCTATAAAGGATAAGTAATTGTTTACGAAGGTGGGAGTGTAAATTGTATGCTTTCTTCTAAAACTGACCTGTGTACTCTGAAATCAGATATAATTTTACAGTAGTGCTATTGCCAATATTGAGTAAGTTCAACAGCCACAGTACTGACGATTGTAAAAGTGTTTTAATCATCATGAATATGACACAGAATTTCAGTTTCCGTGAACATGGCTCATTTACACATTGATATCTGAAATATTGATAACCTTTGTGATTATTGCGACGGTAATTGGAAACGTTCTTTTGTTAACACAATACATGCAAAATATTTGGTGTAATTTTAATGCCATTATGTGCCTCTTATTTTATCAAAGGCTATTGGCCACATGGAAACTTTTTATGTGATATGTGGAGAACATTAGATATGTATGTCTATGCACAGCGTTCAACCTTTGTGCATTCGCTTTTGCGTGATAAGAGATCCAGTTGAATATGCACCTAAAAGAACAAAGAATCAAACTTGTTTCATAATCACGTTCGTTTGGCGTCTAAGTGGATTGATATCTGAGCCTCTTCTGTTAGGCTGGGATAAAATAACAAATTCTCAGCATGTTAATTGCGTTTTCTTTTTACATCCCTTTTTATCGCAGTGTTGTATATTTTAGAAACATATAGAGCTGTACGAAGAAGACGCACAAAAGGCAAACGCTTCTTTACAACTTGATATTGACAAAAATATGATAAGCTGACAATTCCGAGAAGCAACACCGGTTCTCAAGTCCGATACAAAAACACAAGAATATGAAGTATCTATCGGGTTGTTTTTAAATGTAATTATGACAGATCAAGCAGGTGATACTCCTAGTGAAATGGAACTGCGGTATTAAAGGAAGAAATGAAATGATCTATATAAGTCTTACAGGGGTGGTGAGCTGCTTCGACACTCGGACTTATTCAGGGAGCACTCACAATATTTGTTGACCTCCATTTTGTAAGTCATGTCAGCACCCTGGTAGGCTCTTATTACATGGATTGGGTATGTAAACAGCCTATAATCTGCACTATGTTTAACGGCGATTTCAAGAGTGCTTTCTTTAACCTTCTGTTTGGCAAGTGTGTTGGTCTAGATATCGACAAAAAAGTTGTCTTGAAAAATTGGTAGCAAAGACTCTACAGGTCTAACCCCAATACATTAACCACAATCTTACAATGTAGATTATTACAATTTCAAGAAATAAGAAGACAAAGGCATCCCCAAGAGACACTTAAGTGAATTATATTTGAGTTTAGTGCTTGTTTAGTATATATTTGCCACCGAATGTACACGAAAACAAGGTCATAATCGGTAGAGTTCATCTTCTTGAAAATATCAGCACGACTGCTAATCAGAGTATATTTTTAGAATTTAAAATTACTGTAATTCGAACCTACTTCAGAAGAAAAGGTAAACTATAACGGCATGGATTTATTTTATACTGGAATCTAAAAAGTGCGCGAGTGTCCGGGGCGAGTGTGTCCTTGTTGGGTTAATATAGAATAACATTTTCTATGAAGTTAATGATAATAAAAATGGGCATTCTTAAATGAATCATGAAATAAAGAGCAGCATTTGCCAGCGATACTCTGCTTATTTTGGTTTTTGTGCTTAATTTTACACCGGATATAAGGACATCTTAGGACATGTTAGGACCCCAATGGAAATAAGCTTCAATAGAGGCTAATCAAATTAGTCAAAAATGACAAGGAACTGGACAGAGGGGGATTGGTCGGAAATTTGATTTGATGCCTAAGTTTAGCAGTGATATCATAATTATTTAATTAAACCTACAGAGGCCAAATCTATTTGGGATATAAGCCAGGGATTTATTTCAAATTGAAATTCAATGTATGGTTCAAATTCAATCCGGAGGTCTAGTTTAAATGTAATCATTTGACCTGTTAGTTTCAAAACGTAATCAAATTGGTAATAACATAAAAGCGCAGTGATTTATAGTGCGCTACGCACCATGCGCACAGGCACAACGCCAACGCCGTTGATCCACAAGCCTCAGCACACTTTACAGGTTGTCGCTGACCACTACGGCCCACATCAGTCCACAAACCATTTAACAGCATTTCAGGGACTTTGCTGCTTCAAGAGCGCACACCCTAGACATTCCACAAATAACCTTCGCAACCAGGATCAGCTCCCCGAGTTTCGTACGGCTTACAACGAGACAAATTAGCATTAACTTGACTGCTAACATAACATAACATAACATAACATAACATAACATAACATAACATAACATAACATAACATAACATAACATAACATAACATAACAACAAGTATTTATATATGCGCCTTTGCCTAGGGATTCAAGGCGCAAGAGAAAAGAAAACCAAAAAATTTAAAAATACACAAAGCAATGGCAGCAAACATTACGGAAATAAATGAGTTTTGATCAATGACTTAAATGAGTCCAGGCTGATGGCATTCTTGATTGTAGATGGTAATCCATTACAAAACCTTAGGGCAGTCACTGAAAAGGCTCTATCCCCAGCACATTTCCTGGTGCGAGGAATGATAAAATTAAAGTCATAATGTACGATCTTTTTTCAAAATTTACCTTTATTTTTTTCAAAACCGATTTTTTGGCATATTTGTAATACTTACACATGTTCTAACTTAAATCTATGAGCAAACTGTCAAATTCGTCCTATTTGTAGTAAAACGGGACGATTTTCTGTTGGTCCGACATAAAGTCATAATTTTTTTAGATTATGACTTTATGTCGGCCACGATCGCAAACCGTAGTCTCCTACAAAACTAGCTTGGTTACGCTCCCTCCACATGTGGAGGGAGCGTAACCAAACTGGCCGCGTAGGAGACTAACTCTGAGGCCGCACTCGCTGTCCCAGTCCAAATAGTGCGAGATGTTTCGAGTGTAGAGGTGAAGTTTATGATGTTGTTTCTTTGCAAATTCCCAATGTTTTTCGCGTCCAAATGTATTGGGAACTCTCATAATGATTGCATATTATCATTTTAGAAGAAAAAAAGAAAAATCTAAAAATTTAAAAAGATCGTACATTAAGGCTTTAACACTCTCACTGGACCTAGTACTCATAGCATGTATGGAGCTCTTGATCGTAAGACAGTTGGAAATGTACTGAGGAGAGAGGCCATTCAGGGACTTGTACACATGCGTGAGTGTCCTGAACTTGATTCTCCATTGAACTGGTAGCCAATGAAGATCTCTTAAGAGTGGGCTTACATGATCAGACTTGGGCTTATATACGATATATCAGCATATCACTGTAGTCTGGAGAGATATTTCTGTGTTATTCCATTAAGCAAAATGTTACAGTAATCAAGAAGTGAGAGAATGAGGGTTCTGACAGTATTGTGACAAGTATTGAAATCCAAATATGGACGAATTCTGTTGATGTTTCTAATGAGCCCATTGACTGATTTACAAAGTTGGGTGATGTGAGCAGACATACACATTTGACGATCAAAAACAACCCCAAGGTTACAAACAGAAGTGGATGGGAAAATCTCCACACCATCAAGAATAAGGCTAGCATTGGCAATATTTTTAAAATGATGGGGAGATGCTGCCAGAAAAAACTTAGTCTTTTTTTGATCTAGAGAGCTTCCATAATACACATACAACATCACCAGGAACTGTAGGATTAACCAGTAGGATTGTAGGATCTAATCAGTCCCTTTCCAATCAGCTAGATTTATCCACATGATTTACCGTTTCAATATTGTGTTTAATTTACATTAATGTCCGAAAACAGATTTGTTGGCATTGTTTTATTCTGTACAGCAATGTCAAAATGGTCGCCTACTTTTGGGATGTAGAGCACTCTTAACCGGATGTTTTAAGAGCTATTATCTAAAACAGTCCTTTGCATAAATACATCTCAGATGTTGCTCTTAATCATTTTAACTTTAAAGTAATCCGAATTTTTATGCATAATAGGAAATTAACAAAGAGAAGAGGCGAATAATTCGCTATTCTATTTAATTATACGTGAACAAAGCTACATAGTATATCGACTGTGTGGAAATCTTGCTGTTAAAAAAATTCTGTTAAGTGACGTGGAATCGGTTCTAAATCAAACAGTGCAGGTGAAAGTGTTGGTGTATCGACTATATTCTACTAGCTGTGCACCAAAGAAAATGTCTTTTCTGCTATTAAAGAATTATACAAGAACTTGAAGTGGTGCATTATTTAACGAGGGTGACGCCAAGCATGCCAAGAGACTTTTTACAACTCGTCCTTGTAGCTTTGTATCATCATCTAATGCGTGCTGCTTTGAAGACAGTAATTATTCTGTTCATATAGAAATTAATATTGAACCCGTATCTTTGAACTTGCTCATTATTATATGTATTGGAGCTTCTGTTATGCCGCAGTGTTTGCTGCAGTGCTTGCTGTAGACATGATACAACTGCCACAAAGGATCTGCACCCTCAGTGTGGGAGAGAAACACTATCATTATACTATCCACCGTGCTTACACACACGCTTCCGTGATTGTATTTATATTATACAATTTGTTTTAAAGCTTTTAGGTAACCATAATCCTAGACAAGTATGGGCAGCCCTAGTCCTCAGAACTTCGGGCTCAAAATTGATATACATGTGCACGATTGGCCATATTCGAGGTAATTGTTGGACGATGCACTAACTTTACACAAGTTTATTTGATTATACGATTTGCCACATTCCAGGTTATTTTGGGTGGGGCCACTAACTTTTACTAAAGCATTCGATGTGCTCATATTCATGGATGAAGCTGTGATGAAGCTTCGGAATAGATGTTTGGCAAAACCACATGAATGCTAAGATTGGTCCTGCAAATAGAGGTTTAAAATAAATACCCGAGCTTAAAATACCAAACATTTTATAGTTGAAAAAGTACGATGAAATATCACATTGGGTGATTGTGAACAAAGTACATGTGTGACCGTACACCACGAATGAGCCGTAAATGTCCCAAATATTATTGTATTCTGAGTTACAGTGTAAAATGTGAATGAAGGTCGTATTCATACCTCAGGTTGGTGCGACATGTGTCTCATTTTAAACCAATCAATAATCCTATTGTTGAAGAGGATAATAAGCTTCTACCTTAGATGTCTATAGAATTCTTAATAGCTCTGGTCTTCGTTTGCTTTGGCTAAATCCTTTTCAAGTGGTGGGTTACAAAGTATTGTATTTTGTCTAGGTTTGTAGGCCTATAACCAACAATTAACAAGGTCATGATAGGAGCGCCCGTAAAGCTTTAACCAGCTGAACTAATCCTATCACCACCACGCACAAGTAACATAGAAGAAACATCACAACGATGCCTCGACAACTACCACAACGAGGGCCCTTTCTAGGACCTGCGCATGTCGAAGGTTTCTCAACTGCTAAGCAAAGCTTATTAGCCGAGATGTGCAACAATCTCCAGTGTGATGTCCTCTGTTTGCAAGAGACACATCGAGGAAGTAACAACATCCGCCCTACCATACCTGGCATGGATTTAGCCATCGCACGTCCTCATCGACAGCATGGCAGTGCTGTATTTGTCAAGGCTGGTTCAATCATAGAAGCTACGTCCTTCTCTGCAGATGAAGACATTGAAATCTTAACCGTGGAAATGAGTAGTGTTAAGTGACCTCTGTGTATAAACCACCACCTGTTGCCTTCAAGTTCCACCAACCTGTTCCCAATGTGCACAACAAGCCTCAAATCATCATTGGTGACCTTAATAGCCACAGCACCCTGTGGGGGTATAGAGAAACCAACAAGGATGGAGAAGCGGTAGAAATGTGGATGGACACAAACCAATGTGGTCTCATTCATGACCCCAAGCTCCCTCCTTCATTCCACAGTGCACGCTGGAAACGTGTATACAATCCAGACCTCGCCATAGTGACTAGCAACATTGCAGGCATGTGCCAGAAGTTCGTAATGGATTCCATCCCACAAAGTCAACACCGTCCAATTGGTATCAAAGTAGATGCAGTCATCAAACCAACAACAGTGCCTTTCACTCGACGCTTCAACTACAAGAAAGCCAAGTGGCAGAGCTTTACTGACGAGCTAGATCTGAAGGTGAAACATATTAAGCCAACAGCAGGTAACTACGACCAATTCACTCAACTAGTTAGGAAGACTGCTAGAAGATACATCCCACGAGGTTGCAGAGTAAATTACATCCCTGGACTCTCAAAGGAAAGTTCTGAGCTTTATGAGGAATATGTCACCATGTTTGAGACAGACCCCTTTTCTGACGAAACAACTGTTAATGGAAAGAAAGTGATGGAAAGTATCTCTCAAGAGCACCGCAAGACCTGAAATGCCTTGATTGAGTCATCAGACATGTCAAAGAATAGCAAGAAAGCTTGGTCGACTATCCGCAAACTCAGAGGTGATCCCAAAGCAGCTCCGCCACACTCCAAATACAGCAAACCAAGTCGCACACCAACTACTCCTGAATGGTAGAAGTGAAAAAAGCAGAAAAAGACCAAGCTTAACCGTAAAAAGTACAAGGACCGTGGTTTCACAAGACCTTTCACCATGGAGGAGCTAGAAGCAGGAATCTCCACTCTAAAACCAGGAAAAGCGATATGTCTAGACAACATCTCAACTGAGCAGATCAAAAACTTTGGACCTGAAGCAAGGAAGTGGCTCCTACAGCTCTTCAACCAATGTCTGGCAACACACAAGCTCCCGAATATCTGGAAGAAAGCTCATGTGAAACCTGGAAAAGATCCATCAATTCCGAAGAACTATCGCCCAATATCACTTCTGAGTCATACATATAAGCTCTTTGAACGCCTAATACTCAACAGAGTCGCACCTGTCATCGATGAACGCCTCATCCGTGAGCAAGCCGGCTTCCGACATGGCCAAGTTCTCAACCTCACCCAATACATCGAAGAAGGTTACGAGAAAGGAATGGTATCTGGGGTTGTGTTCGTCGATCTATCAGCAGCCTACGCCACAGTCAACCATCGATGTCTTCTCCACAAGATCCATAAAAAATGTGTGCAGCACTGGCTGAAACACATTTAATCTTGTGTCGTGGACACGCTAAGAAGAAGAACAAGGAGAAGACATTCCTGAAACTCGTTCACTTGAGGATGATTTGAAATGATCGCCAATTATGACTGTTGGATTATTATTACTATCAATGTGGAAAAAGAGACACATGTAGAAACGAAAAAAGGTACCATTCTGTTGAAGGAATAAAGTTCAACAAACCATAACCCCGTTTCTGGATATTGTTTGAAGTCAAATGATTTTAAAGCTTATGATATGTACGTATTTTCTAAACACGAAATAAAACCAAATTGACCCGGAGAGTAATTTACGGCTCATTCGTAATGTACGGTCACATATTACTAAAAAAAACCTAAAATACAAGAATGAATAGAGAATCCAAGAAAGGCACAAATGATATCAACGCTGTGCAATAATTATGTTTTAACTGTTTAATGGTTTAAGATTTAGGATTTAATGGGCACATATTCAGACAATTTAAACTAGGACACAAGTGCAATTAATATACCGTCTGATCTCCACT
Source organism: Amphiura filiformis (assembly GCF_039555335.1). Lineage (NCBI taxonomy): Eukaryota > Metazoa > Echinodermata > Ophiuroidea > Amphilepidida > Amphiuridae > Amphiura > Amphiura filiformis. Next base: position 8,263,324 of record NC_092630.1, on the reverse strand, counting down.
TTTGTGATGCTTTCAACGTTAATACTTATTCCAGATGTAGACCGACGATATGATGTAATGTACTCTTAGACGTCTTGTATCATGAACTTAATCTAGATGCATATCAAGTGTGGTATTATCATTTTTGTGGCATACAACAAACGGTGGTTAACAGTCACAAAATAATTGCACTTTACTTAGATTTTAGATTTGAATGTTTTACGTTGAGACAGTTTGTCAACACCAAGTTGTTTGTTCATATGACAGTATATAGTGTTCTATATCATCAGCGCACTAACTTACCGAGCAGTTGCAACATGATAAAGTGATGATCTTAAAATGCATCAATATTCTGTCAGTGCTTATCATGTGTGTGGTATGTTTATGTCGCAGCTGCACACGCAATAATATTTTTATTAACAACATATTATGTTATGAAATAGTTTGTAGTGTCGCTATATCCTTGTTATTTTACAAGAACTGTATTTGGTATTATTCCATGTTCTACTTAAAAGTTTATTTCCGATCACAAATATGTGGCAAATAAAGACGCTATACAATGCCCCATATACATCAAACTTCAAGATTCCTCCGTTTTTAAGCCATCAGATTAGATATCTAAAGCATATGATCAAATGTATCTATCGACTGCTCAGTGCCAGAGGTGGGTAAGTGGCAGTGCAATAGCTGCCCTGTGAACAATTTACACAAAGTATATTTTACTCATCTACACATGGCAGCTATTGCACTTACACACCTCTGGCACTGAGCAGTCGTTTTGTTCTTAGCGCGTGTTGAACGTGCGAAAAAATTGGAATAATTATGTTCGATTTAAATTGAATTTACTCCCATAAATATTGATGATATTCAAAAGCCATTTACGCTTATTCGTCTGAATCAATTTTTATATTACATACGCTCGTAGATAGTCTATTTTATTTATAAATTGACCCATCTATTTCTGCTTTGTCTGCTGTTGCTGATGTAAAAGTAAACCCCAGGACGTATCACTTCCTCTGTTAAAGATCTCCGTCTGTCTCGGCCAGCGCATAATAATAAAAGTCGTCAATAATGCATGTCATCTTTCAATCATAAAAAGAGTGAATACTATAATATTTACAAACATAATCACCAAATTGTCGAGGTTTGAGTCAATTTTGTTATGGAATTTTTATGACCTCCTCCCCGTTGAAACACGCACACCTAGAAAAATTATTCTCAAAAGGTCAAGAAACATTGCCTTTTTTGGAAATAATGCGTAATATTGATTACCGCGACAGTTTTAATTGTAACTATGACCTTAGTATGATCATGACCCGCTTCCCGAGAAAATTACAGCCCCCACCCATCGTGAACATTTACTTTGAACATAAATTGAATCTATTAGTCTTTCGTAAAGGATATTATTAATACTATATGGCAATTATTATAAATTATTTGTAGTGATGAAATCATAACTCGAGCATTAGTAAAAGGCTAAGTTTGCAATATATACGATTGTGGGAAAAGCGCACGTTAATAACGTGTGAAATGAAGTAATATCTTCAATTTGTACAATGTGTTTTCTTGTCTTAAACCATTCTTATGATCTTCTGGGATTTCAAATCAGAAGGAAAGTGAGCTTAAAATGTAAATTTAATTATCATCACTCTCCTAAAACCCTATAACCAGATAACTGCAAACAATAATATAGATTTTTATCATAGTAAAGAAATCACAAAACGTATTATTGACAATTTTGATTAATTATATTGAATAAGAGACACTACAAATACTATTTTGTCTGATATCATATACGACTAAAGGTATTAATACCTTAAAGCCTTAATGTACGATCTTTTTAAATTTTTAGATTTTTCTTGTTTTTTTCTAAAATGATAATATACAATCATTATGAAAGTTCCCAATACATTTGGACGCGAAAAACATTGGGAATTTGCAAAGAAACAACATCATAATCTTCACCTCTATCACTCGAAATATCTCGCACTATTTGGATTAGGACAGCGAGTGCGGCCTCAGAGTTAGTCTCCTACGCGGCCAGTTTGGTTACGCTCCCTCCACATGTGGAGGGAGCGTAACCAAGCTAGTTTTGTACGAGACTACGGTTTGCGATCGTGGCCGACATAAAGTCATAATCTAAAATTATGACTTTATGTCGGACCAACAGAAAATCGTCCCGTTTTACTACAAATAGGACGAATTTGACAGCTTGCTCATAGATTTAAGTTAGAACATGTGTAAGTATTACAAATATGCCAAAAAATCGGTTTTGAAAAAAATAAAGGTAAATTCTGAAAAAAGATCGTACATTATGACTTTAATGTATGAGAAAAACAATTCTGATCAGCCAGAAAGAAATTCTGGTTTAATACATTATTATGAAGAACTTCGGGAAGTAATACAAAGGTCTGCAACACAGTGTGGTAGAACCAATTTAAATCTATTCGTATAATGTGCGAGTCTGTTTGTGCGTTTTACTTATGTATACCTCCTCAATACCAGTATTAATTGTGTGTGTTGTGTTACATTTTTGATGGGGTGGTAATGATATTAAAATATAAGGTTGAAAATAGAAAAAAAATACCATAATCCAATTAGAATATTTTATTTAGATGATAGAGCTGCATTTATTACATCACAAAACCTGTAAATACAATTATAATATATTATATAATTATATTCCGACTCTATTATAATATTACGACTAAGGTAGTCTATTCTTATACACAAACATTTTAGCTTTTAATTAATCCCATCTCAAATAAAACCTTTATTATTTTAATAAAAAAAGTTTGGAGGAATAACTAATAACTAGTTCTGGATGTTCATGACGGAGATTTGTGGAGAGAAACATGTTTCATTCATGAGCAAATATATGAACTTTATCATTTAAACATTTGCCCGTGTATATTTAAGTTCATTGGTTTTCTCCTTTTTTTATGTTTTACACATTGATTCGGAAATGTGGAGGATCAACACAATTTGTGACATTAGAGGAACAGCTCGTGATATTAAACAACAATCGTGAAATAAGATAAAACAATTGAGACTGTGGAGAGCAAGACAGTAAAGTTGACTTCCCGGTATCAGGCACAGCTCGCAAAAATAACGATATGAATCGACTAGATCACGCTGCATCCAACTATTTATTTTAGTGACGTGGACCTTGTATAAGTTGAACTTTCTAAAAGTCACCTATTTCGTGCTTTCGTTGATGGCTTAATGGAGCTATCTTTTATTTCCCTTTGTATTGATGTTTCAAATATTGATCTGTGTGTTGGGCTACTACAATTACACGGATATAGAAAGGCCGTCTTTATAAAGGAAAAGTAATTGTTTACGAAGGCAGGAGGGTAAAATCATATGTTTTCCTCTAAGACTGACCTGTCTACTGTGAAATTAGATAATGTTTCAGTAATGCTGTTGTTATTGATTAAGTTCAACAGCCATACTGAGAATTGCAAATGTGCAAATATGTCACAGAATTTGAGTTTTGTAATCTCGGATGGTTTGCACATTTCTTTGGGTGTGATAGTTATCATTAAGTGTCTCTTATTATGTCATAGGCTTTTGGGCTTGTTGAGCTTTTTTAAAATAAAATTATGATATATGATGAATATTAGAGTTTTGTAAACTCGGATGATTTGCACAATTCTTTGGGTGTGATAGTTATGCCATTATATGCCTCTTATTATGTCATAAGCAATTGGACTCATGGAAACTTTTTATAAAATTATGACATATGATGAACATTAGATATATGTCTATGCACGGCGTCGATTTAAACCTCTGTACTGTGCTATTGTCCTATAATTCTATTGGGCGATAACAGATCCAGTTAAATATGCACCTAAGAACAAAGAAACAAATAATTATTTGTTTCATAATCGCCTTCGTGTGACTTGTGAGTGGCCTCTGTTAGGCTGGGATGAAATAGCAAATTCTCAGCACCGTAACTCACTGAACTGCGTTTCATCCCAACAGCTTACATTATATTATTATCTACCACCTCTTCTTCTAACCCTTTTGTTTTAATGAGTGTTGTGTATTTTAGCAAACTAATATACCCAATGGGTACACCTGACGTTGAAATCACGTTCGAAATCAGGTTGAAATCACGTTGTATTTGCAAATGGACTTAATTTTTGCATTAAAAGTTGGTTGAAATCTTAATCAGGTTAACATTTCATTATCAATGTTGAAATTTTAATCTGATTTCAACTAACCTCTAGGTTGAAATCAGGTTGAAATCAGGTTATATTGAAACTTCGACGTTGTATCAACGTTGATTCAAAGTCGAAATCCTAACCTGTGCCCACTGGGAATGGTCTTGCGTGTCCGTGGAAGACACCCTCTGTTGTTGCAGAGCATAAAACAGACTCTCGCCACAACATTGACTGGGAATCCACAAAGGTATTAGCCAAGGATGATAGAGAGTATCCCCGTTTAGTGGGTGAGGCCATCCAAGAAGAAATCGCCAGAACTAAATCGCGATCAAGGACTGGAATTGCCAACCTTATACAACGCCCTCATTCGACCAAAAGTCGCCAATGGTCATCAAAAGGGCAAGTCCATCACAACATCTTAGGACTTCTTCTGATGAGGATGTGTGTCACACATCGAAAATTCAAGGTTAGTTGAATTTTTGTGCTGAAAGTCAGTTTAAACTTTTAGAAATCAACTTGACATTGATAACCAATTCAGCGGACAAGCAAGATTCCTGATAGAAAGACCAGTTTACTTTTCCAATACAAAAAAGAGAATTTTAAATGTGATTATGCCAGGTCAGCCAAGCGTATTTCCCTGTGAATCAAATTATATCAATTGTATAACCTACCTTGCAATGTTGACTTGTTACTTCTAATCAACTTTCTAATCAATCCCCGACCAGCTATCCTTTTCCCACATGATCAAGAAAACCTAATCAATCAACTATTCAATAGTCATCTAAAATCAGTTGACAGGATGAGAATAATTGTAACTTTTTATCATGATAATTTAATTATCCCGTTTCTTGAAATGATAAGGCTATGACAATTATACATAATTATACATGGTCAGCTAGTGCAATTATGACATGGTAATTGCTTGAGTAGATGTGATGAACCACAATCATAATATCTTGGTAAATATTCCTTTAACATTGCATACCTCAAAGTGCATTTGAGACACAGCCATTGGTATTTGTACATGATCACGGGGAGGTTCTGAATGTTTGTCTATTTGAAACAAAACTGAAGGTCTGTAAAATATCAGCAGCTTGACATTTCAATAGGTCGCCGATTTGATCATAGCTTTAATGGGCATATTAGATTCACGCATGTTATAGCATATCCTCTATCGTCTCCTGACAATTCAATAATGATCCGTAGAAATTTCCATTAAACCTGGTTGTTTGATGTCATTCTATTATTATTTTTCACAACAAACCATCATATAATTTGTAATTCTAGACCTAGGTATGCCAACAGCTTTAACACAAATAGATACGTATTATTCTTAGCTATTTTTAACATCGAATTTCTTTTTTTGTAAAATTATGGTTTTTCTTGGTCCTTTTTATTCTAAAACTGTATATTTGTGTGAAAACTGCGGGCGCTGTTTACATTTTATTTAATCATAAATTTTAACAAATATGAGTTATTCCTCTCATTTCATGTCCATGCTATTTGGTGCATACTTTTCGGATGTTTTTATGCCAGTAGACAACTGTTTCTCCCATGTAATTATGTAAACAGGATTTACGATGAATAGCGCCATCAGTGTTCACATTTAGTTAATTGACTGCATTTCTACATACCATCAAAGAATCGTGAAGAGTTTTATCACGGAAGGAATCGGTTTTAATCGAGCGCTGTTGAAAGGCAACTCGTAGCTGAATTTATTACATCGCCTGAGCTGTAACGATTGGTTTTTAGCCAATGATATTTTAATATCATTTCCCGGAGTTTAACAACTCCGGGAAAATTGGTCAAATACCAATCTCTCACCGCGCGCGGAGTATAAATTCAGCCTATGCTGTAACTCAGCAGCCGGCGGGGCATTTTATAGATCTACGTGCTTTCCAGCAGGTCGTATTTCTATTAGTTTGTTTACTGCCTGTACAAAATAATTATTTACCTGGTGTGGACAGTGTGCATCTGCTATGTCGCAGTGCTTGCGGAGGCCTGATCCAGGCGCCTGATACAACTACCATAAAGATGGTTCACTCTCGGTGTGGGAGAGAAACGCTGAATATTATACCATCAGCCGTGCTAGCACACACGATTCGGTGATTGTATTTCGTACTAGTTAAAATTGGTGTCAAAGCTTTTAGGTAACCGTAATCCTAGACAACTATGGGCAGCCTCGCAACCCCGGGCTCGAAATTGATATACATGTACACGATTGGCCATACTCGAGGTAATTGTTGGGCCATGCACTACCTTTACAAAAGTTTATTTGATTATACGATTGGCCACATTTGAGGTTATTTTGGGTGGTGCTACTAACCTTGGTGATACTAAAGCATTTGATATGCTCATATCCATGGATAAAGCCAGTGATCAAGCTTCGAGATAGATGTTTGGCAAAACCACATGAATGCTAAGATTGGTCCTGCAAAATTAAGCCTACAGGCTTAAAATAAATACCGAGCTTCAAATACCAAATATTTCATGATGGAATTTCATGTTGGGTGATTTTGAACAAAGTAAGCATGAATAGAGAATCCACGAAAGCCAAATATGATATCAACGCTGTGCAATAATTATGTTTTACCTGTTTGATGGTTTAACTGTACTGCTTAGGATGGGTGGCATGCACTACCTTTACACAAGTGTATTTGATTATACGATTGGCCACATTCAAAGTTATTTTGGGTGGTGCTACCCAACGCTCTGCAGGGTCTATTGTTCTATTGTTTCCGATTAGAGCGCTGACATATTGGAAAATGTTGTCAATCAATATTCATGAGAGTGTACATTCAACGTCCAGTTTGCGAAATTGGGTGAGTTGTGTTTGGTAGGTGTGAAATACATCTGACTGGGCGTTTTAATTACGTAAAGAATAAAGGCATTGACATCGTCGAATGGCTGCCCAGTGCTGTTATGTGTTTAGTTATTATATAGGCCTAATAATTATTATTAAATGTATTCATCATTCTTTTTTTTCCCTTCTCTGTACTTATTCTTTCCTAGGCCTATATTTTATCACTCCCTCGCTCTCATTGTCCCCTCTCACCCTCCCTCTCTCATTCCCATCATTTTCCTTATATTTCTATTTATCTGCTTGTCTTTATTATCCCTTCCTCCAGCCCTCTCTCATTCTCCATATCCCTCCTCCCTCTTCCTCCCTCCCCCTCCCAAGACTTCTCACAGAGGTGAATCTGTCCTCCCAACCCCTCCCCTCTTTGGGTACGCCACTATTTCTATACCAATCTCCTTAAAACAAAATTAAATGGAAATTTCTTAAAAACAACCTTTATAGGCCTATACTTATACTTACATGTATACGTATAGCGATTACCATTATAGTGTAATATAGATATGGACTGGAAATGGCAGCCTTCATACATTCTAATGTGTAATCGATCACCAAGAGCATTCAATTTATTTAAATGAAACACCTATCGTCAGGTGGGTGGTAAAGATGATTGCATCGACAGCTAAAGCCTCCTTATAGTCTTCAGACCCACACAAGCACACATTTGGGATACATTGAGTACAATGGTACCACTTTACACATGACTGCCCTTACACATGACTGTAGTGTGGTCACTTATTGATACTCGCCTGTTGTGTAGAGCGTTAATATGATGCCGGATCAGTGACCAATTTAATGGCGGAACCCCTTTATTCGAAACAATGGTACCACTTTTATAACAAGCCTGTCGCAACTTCTAATCGGCATCAAACGAACAAAAGATTATATAATCTATTGCGACTCTATTTCTATTAAAAGCTCTTTGGTGCTACCAACCTTTACCTAAAGCATAGACAGTAGAGCTATGCCTAAAGCCTATTGATATGCTCATACCCATGGATAAAGCTATTGATCAAGCCTCGGGATAGATGTTTGGCAAACCACATAAATGCTAAGATTGGTCCTGCAAAATATTATCGATACAGGCTTAAAATGATAACCAAGCTTCAAATACCAATTGAAATTTCACGTTGAGTGATTTTGAATAATTAAACTGATGATCTTAAAATCCATCAATATTCTGTCAGCGCTTATCATGTGTGTGGTATGTTTATGTCGCAGCTGCGTACGCAATAACATTTTATTAAGAACATATTATGTTATGAAAGTCTATGGTGTCGCTATATATTCTTGTTATTTAAATACAAGAACTGTATTTATTCCATGTTCTACTTAAAAGTTAGTTATTTTTCAATTACAAATGTTTGGCAAACAGGACGTTATACCATGCCATAGATACATCAAGCTGTGTCAACAGATGTGCGGAAATTATATTATTTCACAGATACCCACTATGGGCTTTGGATGCATCATATCTCCTCCAAAATACATAAAAACGCTAATCATCAAGACTCATCCATTTTTAATCCATCAGATTAGATATCTAAAGCATGTGATCAAATTTAGCTATCGACTGCTCAATGGGTAAGTGTAATAGCTGCCCTGTGAATATTTGGCAATTTACACACAGTATATTTTACTCATCTACACACGGCAGCTACACATGGCAGCTATTACATTTACACCCTTCTGGCACTGAGCAATCGTTATGAATTACCACGTGCTGAACGTGCGAAAAATGGATCAAATTTTAAATAATTTGAATAATTATGTTCCATTTAAATTGAATTTACTCCCATAAATATTGACGATATCCAAAAGCCATTTACGTTTCTTCGTCTGAATCCATTTTTATATTACATACGCTCGTAGATAGTCTATTTTATTTATAAAATTTATTGCTGATCTAAAAGTAAACCCCAGGACGTATCACTTCCTCTGTTAAAGATCTCCGTCTGTCTCGATCAGAGCCTAAAGTTCGTCAATAAGGCCAAAAAAAAATTGTTTGCTTGCCCTCGAATGGATTTTAAAAATTGGGTCGGTCGGTCGGGAAAAGGTTTTTTTTTTTCCGTTTCCCAGAAACAGACATGGCGAATACCGAATCGGCGAATGCAATTAATGGTTCAAGTATTTCCGTAGCAGCAACATCACGCCATGGTCCAGCATCTGTGCTCGCCACTTGCACCTTAAACAATTGTAGCTCTTCTACATGTAGGCCTACGTTTAATGAAGTGTACAATTCTCCTACATGTAGTGTTTTCTGCTTTTCAAAACTATCATATTAATCAGCTTGTTCGGTCCCTTGCTTCACCTGTACAGCTAGCGCTACTCGTGTTGTGTCCGCCATGTTTAAAGTGAAATCAAATTTATACCGAGCGATTTGTGCTCTTAATAAAAGTAGCCTCAACAAACATGTTGAAAAAAATAGTGCAACGTTACTTCCTAGTCGATACGAACAAATATCATGAATCTAAATTTTTATAAACAAGAAATGAATATCTGGTACAACTGTTTTCAAATTTTATCTACTTTTACCATATTTTAACATCTGCTATATTGTATCCATTCTTGCACGATATGCACGGTTATATTTTGCCTGTAAATAAACTCATCCCTAGATGCGCCGTCCGAAATGTGCAGGTGGATAGCAAATTGTATTAGAGCTTAGACGCTGAGGTGGTATACGAAATTGCGGAACCCGACAGTCAGGTACAGCCGGACACGTAAACATGCAGGATATGGTATTTTACAACGTTTCTTTTAAATCATCGATTTTTCAGACGAAAAATACATGCCATTTTTGGGGAAAAAAACAACCTTTTTCAACAAAAAAAAGTTCTACGGTCGGGACTGCCGAGACGGTCGGTCGGACGAGGGCAAGCAAATAACTTTTTTTGTTGCCTAATGCATGTCATCCTTCAATCATAAAAAGAGTGAATACTACTGATACACTGCGCACCCTCTACTTACCTCCCACGACCTGATCTATGCACAAAACGATGTTTGGGACCACAAGAAACCCCCTGTACCACAGAAAAAGGTTTTGGCACCCCCGGAAGAACGGGGATGACAACGCCCAGGTGTTGGTGTCGCCCAAAACTAACGAGATATCGCCCTCACCAATTCGTTTCTTGCGACCAACAAGGACGTGTTTCGAAAAGGCTCCAATTTCTGTTGAGAAATTTCGTAAGCAGCGTGAGGCTCATCCCGAGTAACGGTTACGCAAGTATCAGTAATCACTTCGGTGATATTTTCTGTAACTTTAGCAAGATTTTTGTTCCATTTGTGATGTTTTTTCTTGCTAGTTTCTCGTAGTCTCTGTGGCCGAAGTGAGACCGCCCAAGTAAAATATTCATAGGTTTCACTCGGCTCCCCTCTGGTAATTCCACTGGGAGGTCGCCGGGATTATTTCTTGGCGATCTCCCCCTCTGTCCCGGCTACTTTGGCTTTCGTAGTCGGTGTTTTGACTATTTTTTCCCTCGCACATGTGCTAAGCTTAAAATCCGCGGTTTTTTCGCTTAATAATGCGGGGCCTATGTCAAAACTGTTCCCATGCGCACTTCTCAGTAGTAGGGGATCCCGTGTTCATTTTTTTGGATCCCGTGCGCTTTTTCATGTTTTGGGTTCTCTGGCGGTAGAGGAGGGGGTTCTCCCCTTGGGGGAGTCTGTGACCCCTTGCAGGTTGGCCCTCTTGCTTATCCCCCTCCTCTTACGCCGGGGTTCCCTCCCTCCAGTCTCTTCGGAGACGAGAGGGAGTACATGTTTTCTTATCCTTTCTCCATTGCAGGTAGTTATCAAAATGTCTAAAGAGAGCACTCCCTCCAAGGCGTTGGGGACCAGAAGCAAACCTCGGCAGTGTGTTACGTGCAAGGCATTCCTTGGGAAAGACGATGCGCATGAGACATGCCTGCTTTGTAGTAGCGCCATCAATGAATAGCGCCATCAGTGTTCACATTTAGTTAATTGACTACAGCTCTACATACCATCAAAGAATCGTGAGTTTTATCACGGAAGGAATCGGTTTTAATCGAGCGCTGTTGAAAGGCAACTCGTAGCTGAATTTATTACATCGCCTGAGCTATATAGCGATTGTTTTTTAGCCAATGATATTATAATATCATTTCCCGGAGTTTAACAACTCCGGGAAAAGCGAGCTACCTTACAGGTCTCACGGCGCGCGGAGTATAAATTCAGCCTATGCTGTAACTCAGCAGCCGGCGGGGCATTTTATAGATCTACGTGCTTTCCAGCAGGTCGTATTTCTATTAGTTTGTTTACTGCCTGTACAAAATAATTATTTACCTGGTGTGGACAGTGTGCATCTGCTATGTCGCAGTGCTTGCGGTAGACCTGATCCAGGCGCCTGATACAACTACCATAAAGATGGTTCACTCTCGGTGTGGGAGAGAAACGCTGAATATTATACCATCAGCCGTGCTAGCACACACGAGTCTGTGATTGTATTTCCGTACTAGTTAAAATTGGTGTCAAAGCTTTTAGGTAACCGCAATCCTAGACAACTATGGGCAGCCTCGCAACCCCGGGCTCGAAATTGATATACATGTACACGATTGGCCATACTCGAGGTAATTGTTGGGTCATGCACTACCTTTACAAAAGTTTATTTGCTTATACGATTGGCCACATTTGAGGTTATTTTGGGTGGTGCTACTAACCTTGGTGATACTAAAGCATTTGATATGCTCATATCCATGGATAAAGCCAGCGATCAAGCTTCGAGATAGATGTTTGGCAAAACCACATGAATGCTAAGATTGGTCCTGCAAAATTAATCCTACAGGCTTAAAATAAATACCGAGCTTCAAATACCAAATATTTCATGATGGAATTTCATGTTGGGTGATTTTGAACAAAGTAAGCATGAATAGAGAATCCACGAAAGCCAAATATGATATCAACGCTGTGCAATAATTATGTTTTACCTGTTTGATGGTTTAACTGTGATGCTTAGGATGGGTGGCATGCACTACCTTTACACAAGTGTATTTGATTATACGATTGGCCACATTCAAAGTTATTTTGGGTGGTGCTACCAACCTTTACCTAAAGCATAGACAGTAGAGCTATGCCTAAAGCCTATTGATATGCTCATACCCATGGATAAAGCCATTGATCAAGCCTCGGGATAGATGTTTGGCAAACCACATAAATGCTAAGATTGGTCCTGCAAAATATTATCGATACAGGCTTAAAATGATAACCAAGCTTCAAATACCAATTGAAATTTTACGTTGAGTGATTTTGAATAATTAAACAGATGATCTTAAAATCCATCAATATTCTGTCAGCACTTATCATGTGTGTGGTATGTTTATGTCGCAGCTGCGTACGCAATAACATTTTTATTAAGAACATATTATGTTATGAAAGTCTATGGTGTCGCTATATATTCTTGTTATTTAAATACAAGAACTGTATTTATTCCATGTTCTACTTAAAAGTTAGTTATTTTTCAATTACAAATGTTTGGCAAACAGGACGTTATACCATGCCATAGATACATCAAGCTGTGTCAACAGATGTGCGGAAATTATATTATTTCACAGATACCCACTATGGGCTTTGGATGCAACATATCTCCTCCAAAATGCATAAAAACGCTAATCATCAAGACTCATCCGTTTTTAATCCATCAGATTAGATATCTAAAGCATGTGATCAAATTTAGCTATTGACTGCTCAATGGGTAAGTGTAATAGCTGCCCTGTGAATATTTGGCAATTTACACACAGTATATTTTACTCATCTACACACGGCAGCTACACATGGCAGCTATTACATTTACACCCTTCTGGCACTGAGCAATCGTTATGAATTACCACGTGCTGAACGTGCGAAAAATGGATCAAATTTTAAATAATTTGAATAATTATGTTCCATTTAAATTGAATTTACTCCCATAAATATTGATGATATCCAAAAGCCATTTACGCTTCTTCGCCTGAATCCATTTTTATATTGCATACGCTCGTAGATAGTCTATTTTATTTATAAATTGACCCATATCTATTTCTGCTATCTCTACTGTTGCTGATCTAAAAGTAAACCCCAGGACGTATCACTTCCTCTGTTAAAGATCTCCGTCTGTCTCGATCAGAGCCTAACGTTCGTCAATAATGCATGTCATCCTTCAATCATAAAAAGAGTGAATACTACTGATCTGTATGAGCTATTTGCGTGCTTCAATTAAATGTGACACAAATGTTGATACATCGATTTGTAAGAAGATGTATAAAATTTATATCCATAAACATAATCCCCAGATTGTCGAGGTTTGAATCCATTTTGTTGATGACACTAGGCCTGAAGTACTTTAATTACAGTAAAATTTCAGTTTTTATAATAAAACCGGAGATATCCAGTGTTATTCACAGTTCACGACTAAGGTATTAATACATGTATGAAAAAAATCTAATCAGCCAGAAAGAAATTCTTGTTAAATATTATGGAGATCTTTGGGAAGTAATACACAGGTCTGCAACACAGTGTGATAAAACCAATTCTCGCTATTCGCAATAAGGGCGCCGCCAGCGGTTTGCGATGTAATCGTGATGTATCATGGGAAAAGGTCGACATCAAGTCCGCGCAATACGAATATTACCATGCTATTACATAGGAACACGTGACAATATTTTTTAGTTTGTCAAAATAAAGGTGTTACACGCGAATCGATACTCAATAATACTTAATAATGTGATTTGAAATGTGCACAATTAATTTTTCTCTATCGATTTGCGTGTAATACCGTTATATTGACAAACTAAAAATATTGTCACGTGTTCCTATGTAATAGCATGGTAATATTCGTATTGCGCGGACTTGGATGTCGACCTTTTCCCATGATACATCACGATTTTCCCATGATACATCACGATTACATCGCAAACCGCTGGCGGCGCCCTTATTGCGAATAGCGAGAATTTAAATCTCTTCTTATAACCAAGTGTTTTTCTTTGTATAACATTTTAGTTTCAGGCCTTTCGAATACCTCCTCAATACCAGTATTTTTGTGTGTTGTGTCATATTTTTGATGAGGGGGCAATGTTAAATATAAGGTTGAAAATACATGTGTATCTACAAAATTACCGTAATTCAATAAGAATATATATATATTTAGATGATAGAGCTGCATTTATTACATCACGAAACCTGTAAATACTATTATAATAATCGATTTCAATTTGTTTATCTACAAATCAAAAGTGCCCATTACTAATTACCTAAACCTGGATTGTACGCATTAAGTTACGTCTGACCATAATAACTTTTAATTTATCCCATCTAAAATACATTAATATCTTTATTTGTTCCTGATCAATAAAACAGCTAGGAGTAATAACATTTACGTGGCTTATAAAACTAGTATTAGTTCTAGATAGTCATGACGGAGATTTGTGGAGAAAAATTTGTTTTATTCATGAGCAAATGCGAGAACCTAAATGATATACTGCTTAAAGGTTCTTCTAGTTGACGCAGTTACTGCCTAAAATTAATGTTCGCATGTGAATGGAACATTAACTCGTTGTTTGTATTAGCTCTTTAGTCATGTGTTTTATTCACTCTTACGCTTTTAACAATCTTTACCGCATTCTTGAGCAAATGCGAAAACCTGTTACGTTTTCTGCCTAAAAGATATATCTGAAGGTTCTTCTAGTTGACGCAGTTACAGCCTAAAAATTAATGTTCACATGTGAACAGAACATTAACTCGTTGTTTTTAGCTTTTTTTATCATGTGTTTTACTCACTGTTACGCTTTTGACAATCCTTTCTATCACACATCGGAAAATACGTTAGTATTATCTTTTTTTTTATGTTTTCTTATGTACTTTAGCTACGTTCCAGGGTAGTCATAATCGATTTAATCTATTAAATTTCACGAAACTCTAATCATATCCCTGTATACTTAAATCTAATATACACGATTGGCCATACTCGAGGCAATTGTTGAGCAATACACTATCTTTTCTCAAATAAATTTGATATATATACTATTGGCTATACATATTCGAGTTGATTGTGGGACCATGCACTACTCCAGCGTATTTCATTACAAGATTGGTCATATTTGAGGTAATTTTGGGGCACTAACATTTCCTAAATCACTTAATACGCCATAGATCAAGCCTCGTGATAGATATTTGGCAAAGCCACATGAATACTAAGATTACTACGATTTGGTTCTGCAAAATATGACCAATACAGACTTAAAAACCCGAGCTTCAAATACCAAATATATGCTTTCAAAAGTCAAAGTAAAGTTTAAAAAATACGATGCAATGTCAAGTTGGATGATTTAGAACGAAATACAGATTACTAAAAATCGTAAGATATAAGCATGACTAATTTAAGAAATACATTAATGCTATGAACACTCTGCAATAAAGTATGTTTCAACTGCTTTATTGCTTAAGTTTTATGGTTTTACTGTGATGCGTATGATTTAATGGGCGGCATGTATTCAGACAACTAGGACACAGATCCAATTAATATATGCCGTCTGGTCTCCACATTTATGATGCTCAAAAAGCGAATAATCTTGGTTTCAACGCTTACTTATTCTTGGTGTAGATCTACGATATCATGTCAAGTACTCTTACATTTTATTATTATGCACTTCATCTAGTTACGTATCAAGTGTGGAATTATATTTCCTTTGGTAGTTGCATACAACAAACGGCGATTAACAGACACAAAATTATTACACTTCATTTAGATTTAGTCTGAACTATGTAAGAACTATTATTTCTTGCAGATGGAGTTGGAAAGTGAGCTTTAACTCTCTCCACGCTGGTGTCGACTGCAGACGACAAGTTTAAAAAAAAAAAATCAAAATTCAAAATATTTCAGGATTGTAAATTTTCATGACCATATTTGGAATCAGCTTGAAAAATACATTAAAATGAGTACAAACAAGCCTAGTATTGGTTCAGTGGTTCTTAAGATAGATCTTGATATTTTGACAAAATATCTCAAAACTTGGACTTTTTATGTTGAGGCCTATGGCTAGCACGCATAGCATTAAACATGTCAATGTAAATTGCCACCACTCTCCTGAAAATAATAATATCGCTTATTATTATTATACGGAAATCCCAGGACGGAAATCGATACGAAAAAATAATTAATTTCTTACATTGCCGGAAACCAAAGAGCTTTTAAATAGAAATAGAGTCGCAATAGATTATATAATCTTTTGTTCGTTTGATGCCGATTAGAAGTTGCGACAGGCTATTCATAAAAGTGGTACCATTGTTTCGAATAAAGGGGTTCCTCCATTAAATTAGTCACTGATCCGGCATCATATTAACGCTCTACACAACAAGCGAGTATCAATAAGTGACCACACTACAGTCATGTGTAAGGGCAGTCATGTGTAAAGTGGTACCATTGTACTTACGTATCCCAAATGTGTGCTTGTGTGGGTCTGAATTCTATAAGGAGGCTTTAGCTGTCGATGCAATCATCTTTACCACCCACCTGACGTTAGGCGTTTCATTTAAATAAATTGAATGCTCTTCTGATCGATTACATATTAGAATGTATGAAGGCTGCTATGTCCAGTCCATATATCTATATTACACTATAATGGTAATCGCTATACGTATACATTTAAGTATAAGTATAGGCCTATAAAGGTTGTTTTTAATAAATTTCCATTTAATTTTATTTTAAGAAAGAGATTGGTATAGACATAGTGGCGTACCCAAAGAGGGAGGGGGTTGGGGAGGGCAGATTCACCTCTGTAAGAAGTCTTGGGAGGGGAGGAGGAGGAAGAGGGAGGAGGGATATGGAGAATGAGAGAGGGGTGGAGGACGGGAGAAATGAAAAGATATAATAAAGACAAGTATTATAGATAAATAGAAATATAAGGAAAAGGATGGGAATGAGAGAGGGAGGGTGAGAGGGGACAATGAGAGCGAGGGAGTGATAAAATGTAGGCCTAGGAAATAATAAGTACAGAGAAGGGAAAAGAAAGGAATGACGAATACATTTAATAATAATTATTAGGCCTATATAATAACTAAACACATAACATCACTGGGCAGCCATTCGACGATGTCAATGCCTTTATTCGTTACGTAATTAAAACGCCCAGTCAGATGTATTTCACACCTACCAAACACAACTCACCCAATTTCGCAAACTGGACGTTGAATGTACACTCTCATGAATACAGTTAGCAACCTGGACAACAGATTCTTTTGTTTAGCAAGGCTCACTCAGTCATTTAATGTGGCAATACAATAGGGGAGGGCGAGTTAGCGCAGCGGTAGTTCCCTCGCTTTGCACCACTGAGGTCCCGGGTTCAAGCCCCGGCGCGGCCCAAGGACTCATGTGCACTTGGTTTATCCCGATTCCATGCTCGCTCTCGCAGGTTTTCTCCGGGATCTCCGGTTTCCTCCTGTATCGCAAAAATCGGTGATTAGTTGTTTGGTTATCAAAAACTTCCTTCACCCAATGGAATTTGGGGAGCTGCACAGATAATTGGTGGATGTTACAATCTAAATGCGGATAGGTGTGCGCCGTTCGGCAGCAACCTAGTTGATGCGATCTGATTGTGATGATTCACCTTGCAGCGAAATTACAGCGCTTTGAGTCCTCTAAGATCTGGAGAAAGGCGCTTTATAAATCCAAAATTTATTATTTATTTATACAAACGATCGAATTTGGTGTCGAAACGAGCTAAATTTTGAGTTACACCTTTTCAATGTAAAATTAATTTTCTCGGCCAAATGAAATGCAATCATTTTTATTTTTTCAGTAAATGTCAGGTCAAATTGTAGTGCTTGATACTTTTTTTTTTCAAATCCTAGTGTTAAACTTAGGCGTGAAATTCAGTCATTTCGTGTAAGATTTTCGATTTTGATAGGCTTAAACTCTGTCCGCGAGCCTTTTCTTGGATCAACCTTTTAGCTTTTCAAAGTAATATAGTTCGCTAATGAAGGATTTTTCCCAACTTTCTAACGCACATCACCGTGAGCGATATATCATAGTTTTGTCAGAATTTACGTTTTGATTTCATCATTTTTTCACCTGCTGAAATTTTTTCAAAATCAACGCGTGAAATATAAGGCTAATAACACTAGCATTGTGGATCGATATCCCTGGGTTTAATAGGAATACCGGCATGATACAGTGTTGCCAGAACTTCAATATAGCAACGAAATTCCCAGGCCTAATAGCGCTCCTATACTGATCATGTTTATAGCACGATGAGGATATTTCATCATCACGTGAGTGATTCGGACCAATGTGTTAAAATTTGCTTCTCCTCAAAACAACTTTGCCCGAAGGCTTACATGCAATTGGGCAATATTTTAAACAAAACTTTCTTTTACAAAACATTATATTACGCTGTATGTTTTATGATCAAGCAAACTGTTTGGAACACACTTCCAAAGAAATAACCTTCGTAACGCCCCGGCGTAAGGCCCAGAATTTCGTTATTTAAACGCCAGAAATAGATTGTCCTTATAAGAACCATCAGAGATTGTGGCTTATAAGAACCGTTCATTATCATTGTTAACTTAAACAGGTTTTTGTTTTAAACATCTTTATAAATTGATTGTTTTTATGTTTGTTTGAAATTTCGTGCTTTACGCGCTTTGAGTTCCTCATCAGAGATTGTGCCTTATAAGAACCATTCATTTTCATTGTTAACTTAAACAGGCTTTTGTTTTTTAACAAAAACCTGTTCAAGCAATTATTTAAAATTGCTTGCCTAAAAACAGAATAACTTGGATGTTAATACTTGACGTAGTGTTTCAATTGTCATGAAGGTGACTGGGTATGGTGCCTTTTGTTTGTGTTTGTTTGAAACTGCTTTTGGAAACCCATCGAAAGTCATAGGCCCTAATGAAGCAGCCAAAACAATACCAGGTTAAACATGGAAGTTTATAAAAACTTATTAAATAACCTTAAGGGAAAAAAAAACATTTGTGGCAACAATAAGCCTTGCATTGAAAGTCATGGTTAAAGTGTGTTGATTACCACACCAAAGTTTCCCTACATACACCCCCACTACCCACCTCACACACCTCTGCACCCACCCCACCCTATAGGCCTACATGTACATGATATTACATAATAATATATAGCATAGCTATACATTTAGGTATAGCGCTTAATTATGACAAATATGGTTTAGGCCTATATATAGGCCTACATGTCAAATTAAAAACAAACCCGAACACTGATGAATCTCTACAGAAACACGAACACAAGTCTGAAGGGTGTAATGAAAATGGCAACCCGCGATGGGGGGGGGCGGTGGGTAGGTCATACAAAATTCACATGGAGATAGGAGGGACAGAAGATTAAAATCCCTTATAATAACACGCTAATTTTTCTAGGTTTGGACCGTGGATTTTCATGAACCTCAAGCGTGCGTCTCTTAATATGGACTAACCTAGGTAAACAAACACACAGACAGACAAAATGGTTTTCATAATCATGGAATCCATATAAATTGAAATTGCAGGCTATCACGGGAGCAAATTTTTAAAATTCACCTCATTTACCAGAAAACCCAATTGGGGATTTGGGCTACCAAATCGCTAGTCGGGCAATCTTCATGATCTTTGCTTTTCAATGGAAAATTGCCCTGGATGACAACAATGAAAATATCGACTATTTCTGCTGGTTGCGCACGAGATAAAAGCACCGAGTTTTGACATTTTCAGAGCATGAAGGGAAAAAGGGTAAAATAAAAACGGAAATTCTGACAAAACTATAATATATAGACCCACACGATGTGCTTTACACAGGTGGGAAATATCTTTCTTTAGCAAACTATATTAGTTTGAGACGCTAAAAAATCAATTCCGTAAAAAGCTCGCAGGCGAACTCAAGACCTATCAAAATCAAAAATATCACACTAAAAGATACAATTTGATGCTTAATTTTAACACCAGGAAAAAAAAAAAAATGTATATCCAAGCGCCAAGTTTTTAACTGACATTACTGAAAAAAAAAAAAAAATTGCTTTATATTTGACCGAGAAAATTAATTTCATAGCAAAAAGGTGTATCTCTGAATTGTGCTGATTTTAACATGTATCGATCGACTTTTAGCGCGACTAAGCATTTCTAAAGAATCGGTTGTCCAGGTAGGTGACTGAATATTGATTGGCAACATTTTCCAATATGTCAGCGCTCTAATCGGAAACAATAGAACAATAGACCCTGCAGAGCGTTGGCCGGAAACCATACCAGTGCTTACATAAAGACCCAGCAAATACAAATGTTTTTATAACGTTATAAACGTTTTATAAATGTGTTTTTGTTTTGGTAAAAATGTTTTGATAACATTTAAATGTCGTGTTATATTTGAAAACGTTTCTTTAAAATGAAAAACAGAATAGCAACATTATTTTAAATGCTGTAAAAATGTTATTGTAAACATTTTTGGCAAACATTTTTACAGGCTATTTTGGCAATAATTAAATAAGATTATGTTAGAAATTTTTATCCCACTTGAGTGGTTTTTGAATATCATTTAAAACGTTTATATAGCCCAACATTTAAACGTTTTCTGTAAAACATTTTGTGTTTGCTGGAGAACTTCATGCAATAATAATAGTACTTAGTAACCGTTGACATGATCGTACCCAGAGTAAGAGCAGTGCTCAAACCTCGTGATAGAAGTTTCGCAAATACTATCATATTCCGACTCTATTATAATATTACGACTAAGGTAGTCTATTCTTAGACACAAACATTTTAGCTTTTAATTAATCCCATCTCAAATAAAACCTTTATTAGTTCCTGATCAATAAAAAAAGGAATAACTAATAACTAGTTCTGGATGTTCATGACGGAGATTTGTGGAGAGAAACATGTTTCATTCATGAGCAAATATATAAACTTTATCACTTAAGGGTAGACGAGGTATTGTTGGTCGAAGCAACCTAAAAATCGATTTTCATTATCTAGATCAATATATTATTGAAAATTAACACCTTGATGTTTTGCAAAAGCTCATTCTACAAATCGTATACTCTGCAAACTTGCTTAATTTATTGTTGTTAATTAGTTATGTACGTTTTACAAAAGTGTTGTTGTTTCAGCCCTCTTCACAACGTAGCTCAAGAACCGCAGCACTATATAAAAGTATATCTGTGATATTTTAATTCTTCTACACGCTCGCTATGAATTGAGCAATGCAATTTTTGCCAAAGCTCACTACCATTCGTAAGATGCTGTGAACTACCAAATCACAACAGTTTAAAATAATTAATAACCTTAAACATTTGCCCGTGTATATTTAAGTTCATTGGTTTTCTCCTTTTTTATGTTTTACACATTATTTGATTCGGTAATGCGGAGGATCAACACAATTTGTGACATTACAGGAACAGCTCGTGACATTAAACGACAACTCGTGGTATTAAAGGAACAACAATCGTGAAATAAGATATAAACAATTGTAACATCATCTTTTTATAAAGAGACTGCGGAGAGCAAGACTCGACAGTAAAGTTGACTTCCCGGTATCAGGCACAGCTCGCAAAAATAACGATATGAATCGATTAGATCATGTTGCATCCAACTATTTATTATAGTGACGTGGACCTTGTATAAGTTGAACTTTCTAAAAGTCACCTATTTCGTGCTTTCGTTGATGGCTTAATGGAGCTATCTTTTATTTCCCTTTGTATTGATGTTTCAAATATTGATCTGTGTGATGGACTACTACAATTACACGGATATAGAAAGGCCGTCTTTATAAAGGAAAAGTATTTGTTTACGAAGGCAGGAGGATAAAATTATATGTTTTCCTCTAAGACTGACCTGTCTACTGTGAAATTAGATAATGTTTCAGTAATACTACTGTTATTGATTAAGTTCAACAGCCATACTGAGAATTGCAAACGTGCAAATATGTCACAGAATTTGAGTTTTGTAATCTCGGATTGTTTGCACATTTCTTTGGTTGTGATAGTTATGCCATTATATGCCTCTTATTATATCATAAGCAATTGGACTCATGGAAACTTTTTATAAAATTATGACATATGATGAACATTAGATATATGTCTATGCACGGCGTCGATTTAAACCTCTGTACTGTGCTATTGTCCTATAATTCTATTGGGAGATAACAGATCCAGTTAAATATGCACCTAAGAACAAAGAAACAAATAATTATTTGTTTCATAATCGCCTTCGTGTGACTTGTCATTTAAAATCAGTTGACTGAATGAAAGTGATTGTAACTTTTTATCATGTAGCTCATGAGAATTTAATTATCCCGGTTTTTTTAATGATAAGGCTATGGCAATTATACATAATTGTACATGGTTAGCTAGTGCAATTATGACATGTATTGTAATTGATGGGTAGATCATCCTTTAACATTGTATACCTCAAAGTAGTTCGTTTGAGACGCATTGTTATTTAATTAATCATGATCATGGGAAAATATTGAACATTATTTCTTTAAATGAATGTTTGTCCATCGGAAACAAAACTGCAGTTCTGTAAAATATCAGCAGCTTGAAATTTCAATAGGTCGCCGATTTGATCATAGCTTTAATGGGCATATTAGATTCACGCATGTTCTAGCATATCCCCTATCATCTCCTGACAATTCAATATTAATCCGTAGCAATGTCCCTTAAACCTGGCTGTTTGATGTCATTCTATATCATTTTTCCTTACAAACTATCACATAATTTGTAATTCTAGAACT
Source organism: Amphiura filiformis (assembly GCF_039555335.1). Taxonomy (NCBI): domain Eukaryota; kingdom Metazoa; phylum Echinodermata; class Ophiuroidea; order Amphilepidida; family Amphiuridae; genus Amphiura; species Amphiura filiformis. The sequence goes on along the minus strand of NC_092630.1, from coordinate 8,240,604 downwards.
ATAGGTAATATTAACAGCTTTCACACAAATAATATATACATATTATTTTTATCTATTTTTAACATCGATTTTCCTTTTTTGGAAACTTATGGCTTTGTGGTAATTTTTATTCTAAAAGTGTATATTTGTGTGAAAACTGCGGGCGCTATTTACATTTTATTTAATTATAAATTTTGAAAATGTCCTTGCTTGTTGTTACATATTTTTATAATGTTTTAATGTCAGTATACAACTGTTTACTGTTTATCCATTGTTATTATGCAAACAAGCTCATTTGTACGAAAACTGCGGGCGCTATTAACATTTTATTTCTTTATTAATGTTAACCTTTCATTTCATGATTAAAGGTTTTTTATCCTTGCTATTTGTTACTTATTTTTCGGATGATATAATGCCAGTATACAACTGTTTATCCCTTGTAATTATACAAACAGGATTTATAAATAACGCCATCAGTGTTCACATTTAATTAAAAATAACTACAGCTCTGCAAACCATCAAAGAATCAGCAGAGAAGGCTCATACGTTCTGGAAGTTGAATAAACAAAAGTAGTTTTGTTTCGTCAAAGAATCGTGAAGAGTTTTTTCAGCATGATCAAGGGAGGAATCAGTTCTAATCGAACGCTGCTTGTGTAATCATTTACAAAGAGACATACTGCAGCATACCGACTGTGTGTACCTCTTGCTGTGATCAAAGACGATGTCTAGTAAATTCTGTTCATTGAAAGGGTGTTGTGAAGGTTTTCAATCTAACAGTGCATGTGGAATAATTTAGCTAAGAGATTTTTAGAAATATCGACTATGCCTATCTCTCATAGATGTTGTCTTCACTACTTTGAATGTGAAATGTTGCATTAACGGTGACGCCAGGGGCATTTTATAATTCGTCCTTGTAAGCTCTTGTAGCTCAAAGTATCTTTTAATGTGGGCTACTTAATTGCTCTGTTCATATATGAATTAATATCTTTGAGCTTGCTCCTTATACGAGCACGGGCCAATGGAACGTCTGCTATGTTCCGGCGTTTGCTGTAGGCGTAATACCCTTTGAAAAAACTCGGCGAAAAATCGAAACTGTCTCAATGAGAGCATTCAAAAGGTTCAACTCTAATGTTGCGAGAGAAAATTGGCCATTATACTTGCTGTCTTGTTAAAACGCGCTTCGGTGAATGTATTTACCTGTGGGTTAAGCCTGCAACAGATTTTAAAGCTTTAAAATTTGTTCTCACATACTCATCCTAATCCTATTACCAATAGGTACAAAACAACACTAGTACTCCGGGCATGTGTACTGTAACTCTAGTCCTAACACTGTATAACCTACACAATCCTAGACAACTATTGGGCAGCCCTGATCCTCAATCCTCTGAACTTAAATCACGGGCTTGAGTATAACCAATTGGCTGCGCCACATTCGAGGTAATTGTGGGCTGCCCACTGTCTTTATTCAAATGAATTTGATTATGCGATTTCCAACATGTGACGTAATTGTGGGGGCGCAAACCTTTACCAAAGCAGATTTGACAAGATCATACCCAGGAGCAAGGGCAGTGATCAAACCTCGGCGCAGATGGTTAGCAAAGCCATATGAATGATAAAATTAAGGTTTGCTTCAAAATATTATCACTGTGTAGATTTTAAACCCGAGCTTAAAATATGTCGTTTAAAAAACCCTTATTTTTTATATTCAAAGTTGAAAAAGTACAATAAATGGGATTGGATAAAATGATTGCAGGTTGAGTGCTTTTGAACAAAAGAAATACTACCAAATAAAGATACAACCGTGAATATAGAATTCAGCAAAGCAACCGCTTCCAGATATTAACAGTGTTCAATTAATCATATATTTTTAAATTATAAGTTTTTAACCGTTTTAAAAGGGCATTTCTTCATCCACAGCATCATCCCCTATTTTTCTCCAAAAAAAAGTTGAGATTTTTATATCACTGGAAACCTCTGGATACATAATGTTTATGTACAAAAAATTTCTTGCAGATTTTAATCTGCAAGAAATTTTTAAATTCGTTTAGCAAAGATATCGTGAAATTTGAATTTCGTTCTGGTATACCAGAATGAAATTTCGTTCTGCTATTTTCGTTCTGCAGAACGAAATTACAACACATTGTCTATGGAGTAGTGTAATACACATAATCATGCATAACTCGCAAACGCAAAATCGGAATCAACTGACATTTTGGGAATAAGAACTTTTTTCGTGGATATCTACTGAAAAATGTCATAAAAAGAGGAAAGTAGGATCACGAAATACTCCTTTAAAGCGACTTAGTTATTATTATTGCTTAACTGTGATACAATAAATGTAATGGAAAGTATGAATTCAAGCAATTTCATTTACATTAGGACACAGATCCGATTAATATACCGTCTGATCTCCACCTTTATAATGCTCAAAACTCATTAAATCGTGCTTTCAGTGCTCACTTATTCCTGATGTAGATATCATATCCTTAGGTTTCTTATAATCTAGATGTTTCAAGTGTACTAATATCTTTGACATCGTCATGAACAATGAACAACGAACGGCGGTTCAAGCAGCCAAAAATGTTTGCATACCTAAATCAGTTAGGACGTTGGACTACCAATTCTTTAGAAATGCATAGTCGCGCTAAAAGTCGATCGATACATGTTAAAATCAGCACAATTCAGAGATACACCTTTTTGCTACGAAATTGATTTTTTCGGTCAAATATAAAGCATATTTTTTTTTCTTCAGTAATGTCAGTTAAAGACATAGTGCTTGGATATACATTTTTTTTAAATCCTGGTGTTAAAATTCAAGCATCATATTTTGTCTTTTAGTGTGATATTTTTGATTTTTATAGGCCTTTAGTTCGCCCGCGAGCTTTTTACAGAATTCATTGCTAAAGAAAGATATTTCCCACCTCTGTAAAGCACATCGTGTGGGTCTATATATTGTCAGAATGTCCGTTTTTATTTTACCCTTTTTCCCTTCATGCTCCGAAAATGTCAAACTCAGTACTTTATCTCGAGAACAACCAGCAGAAATAATCGATATTTCAATTGTTGTCAACCAGGTCCCTTTTCCATTGAAAACCAGAATTGCCTGACCAGCGATTTGGTAGCCCAAATCCCCAATTCTGGTAAATGAGGTGAATTTTGGAAATTTGCTCCCGTGATAGCCTGCAATTTCAATTTATATGGATTCCATGATTATGAAAACCATTTTGTCTGTTTGTTTGTTTGTTTATTTACCTAGGATGAGGTCCTTGGGAAAATCCACTGTCCAAACCTAGAAAAATTCGCGTGTTATTAGAGGGGATTTTAATTTTCTGTCCCTCCTATCTCCAGGTGAATTTTGAATGACCCCCTCCCCCCTATCGCGGGTTGGCATTTTCATTACACCCTTCAGACTTGCGTTCGGGTTTGTGTAGGCCTATTTGTCATAATTTAGCGCTATAGGACCTACTTTCTAAATGTAGGCTATAGCTATAGCCGTGCTATATAAATGGGGTGGGGTGGGTACTCAACACATTTTAACCATGACTTACAATGCAAGGCTCATTGTTGCCATAAATGAGTTTTCCTTTAGGTCATTATAATAGGTTGTTATAAACTTCCATGTTTAACCTTGTATTGTTTTGGCTGCTTCATTATGACTTTCGGTGGGTTTAAGCAATTTCAAACAAACACAAACGAACACATTTTCTTCTCATATCAAACTCGTGCATAGCAAATTCACGTGTATCGATCCCGGGTATTTATTTTAGTATCTCTGCTGACAAAGTAATTATTAGCCAGGCGATGTCGGTGTGCGATGTCAAGGATGAAAATAATTTGTCACAGTTATTGAAGAAAAATTAACCTCATATTTGACTATTTTAGCTTTTAAATTGAGAATTTCCTCGAGCTTCGCGCGAGTTTGTTCCATTTTCATCATATTTAATATTTTAGCTTTGAACTACTATATATAAGTATGTGTACGCATTTGTTCATTTGATTTGTTTTAAATGTCTCACCGAGGGGTAAAAAGTGCCTTGCCGAGGTGTTCAAAACATTGCTCCACCGAGGTGCTAAAATATTGTCACGACTCCCACTACCCAATGTGCGCAAATGAAATATTTCACAGATAATTAATATGGGCTTGTAATGAGACAGATCTCATCTATGATACATGGATGAACGCTAATCATCAGTCTCTTCCTCCGTCAGATATCACAAACATGTAATACATTTGATCTATGTTATTGGAGCGTGTTGAACGTGCTAATAGGATCAAATTATTTGGCAAAATAGGAAATAATGTTTTAATAAAATGTTCCATTGAAATTGATTCAACTTCAATGAAGAGCATGCTTATTACTAGGTTAGTTTTGCGTCAATGAATATTGATGATATCCAAACATATTCACAATACACTGTCTGAATCAATCTTGATATTGCACCAACAGTCTATTTTATTGATATGTGTGTATACTACACAGCTATAAGTTGACCTAATTTTCACCATTTTTATCATTTCTATATAATCTACTGTCACAAATGTAGAAGTAATCCGTGTTTCTGATAAGATTACAGTTCGCCTCTGTCCCTGCATAAAGCCCGCCAATAATGCTTGTCATCCTTCACCTTCAATTACGTATGACACAGATTTGCCAAAAATTGTATCGCTACTTCGATTTTTAAGACGATTTATATTATTTATATTCACTGCATCATCGGGTTTTTGAATCTTATCAACATTTCGTCAAAGATGTTATCAATATTATTACTCTGGCAATGAATATCTTATTTTGTAGGCTATATATTGTTTATTGTTTATTGTTTATTGCTGTGATGCTATCTGAAATAAAGCAGAAATAAAAGCATTAGCGTCATCCTGCTACGGTAATTGCCTAAGTCATTTTTGCTATTTTGAGAACAAGTACAAACAATGGTTCAATCATGCATTTAAATATATTTTTTCACCAATCTTTGCACAATAACTAATGATAATGAGAGAAATTAAAAGGAATAATCAGAAATGAATAAGGTGATTACGTAACTGATACATGTTTGAACCACATTTTGTACATGTTCTCAAAATTACAAAAAAGTAATAGGGATTGACTCAGGTTACTTGAGTAACGAAGGGTTATATTATGCGGGTTTATATGTAGAATTTGAAATGGGATAAAAACACGATCACTAACGAAAAAAAGACATCAATAACAAAACAAAGCGTTCATAATCTTACACTGAAAACATAAACTAGTCAGGCAGCTGCTTGACTAACTTTAATCTGGTCAGGCTGGTTAGTCAAGCCAGCTAATTGACTAGCTTTAGGTTAGTAAAACAAGTAATTCAAACTTTAAAATCTGGCTTGACTAACCTAAAGCGGTTAACGATATTATGTTGTGCTCGACTAGTTGAACGGACAAACTAATCAAGCCGGCTTGAGGTTAGTCACGATGGGCTTGACTTGAATAGGTTTAGGTTGGTCAAGCCGGTTTGACTAGCTTTAGGTTAGTCAGGGCGAGAACTTTCATTTCGCAATACTAAATTGCGCAACCGCTTTGAACATGCATGTTCAACACGTAGAAATTGCTTTTAAATGACTGCCATACGTAGTTGTCTAATAGTTAGATAATAATCGGAACGGAAAATTTCGGATTGACAACCTGGCACTAGCATCATTGATAACAACATCGCTGATTCGCTGTCTAGATTTGTAAGAGCTTTGCGATGTGTTTTAATGTATATTGTGATATCTTGGATATTCACATGCGATTGAATCAAAGATAAGCATACAATAAGTACTGATAATAAGATTCATTCTTTGTAAATGCCTCCATGGTCTAGTGGTGAGGAAGGTTTATAACCTCCAGGTCCGGATTCAATTCCCAAAGAAGGTAAGTAATCATATATCTGCTGTTATCATGATTACCACGTAAGGATTTTCAAAACCCAAACTATGAGAATAATTACAACATGCAGGCAAGATAAAATATCACATTTGTCTTTTTTTTGTGTCTTTTTCTTTTCTTTTTTTGTTGTTGCAATTTTTAACCAATAACGTGGTTTGTAGCACACTTGTCAAGCAGCTGTCTGACTAGTCAAGCTGTTAGCTGTGACTAATGTTGACGTTAATCAAGCAAGTTAGTCCTGCTTGTATTTTTTACCTATTCATCTACGACTTCGTGTCAGTGCGCATGTGAGTGTAAATGTCAATGTAAATCATCATCACCCTCCTAAAACCGAAAACAATAATATCGCTTCTTATTAATATACGGAAATGTCGGTATGGAAATCGATCAGGTAAAATGATTCGTCTCATACATTACAGGAAAAAATATCCTTATCCTTGGCTTGCATAAAGAACCCTAAAGCAATAGTTTCTTACTCGACTCAAAACTCTTATACATTTTTAAGGCATTAGATATTTTCACATTTCCTTTTCCAGTCAACTATGGGTATATAATCCATGCCAAGTTAAATATTTTTATTAATAATATTGAATACGAGTAATACTTTTTTAAATAATATCGATATAGGTATGATTATATTAATATAATAAAATGCTCCTGATCGTGCCGAAGGAAATTTTGGTGCTATTGTATGGTATTCATTTGGGAATAATACAAAGTTCTGTAACACAATGGGTCGGAAACCGATTCAAATCAATTCTTTTAGCAAAATATTATGATTGCATACTTTCTTCAGTATATTTCTGTTCTATATGTTTTTATTCCCTATTGAAGTTCATGATATAATTTCACCTGACCTGATCTTATTGGCGTTTCCATTATCACTTCAAATTCACTGATGTCTGTATAATGATATCATTGATATGCTGATAATTTGATATTGAAATAAAAAGTTGAAATGAATTTAGAAAACAAGTATTACCGTAATCCATTTTGAAGTATATGACAGTGTGACAAGGGAGAGCAAAATGTTTAGGGTACTTGCCTTTAGTGCATGAGGTCCCGTGTTCAATTTCCGGCGGTAGAGATTTGGTGGGATATTGACTTAGGAAAAAATGATGACTCACAATTACCTCGAATGTGACCGATCTTGTACATGATCCTGTGTAATATACTGGGGTACCCAAAAAGGTGGTTTTGTTACATTTTGATGTGCAGCTTGGATTTCAAAACACTATCTCATGAGTATTCCTTCACTTAGAAGATTCAATTAGGTCTTAAATTGAGGCTAATTTATTATTCTATATTACTCATGTTTTTAACCTGTTTTAAAATAATTTTTAATTATTTTCTTATGACGTTTGGCATGAAATGTGCCAAGGGTGGTTGAGGATTAGGAGGAAGAGGATTTGGAGGAGGGATTCGTATCGTAAATTTGATCTAAAACCCCCATTAAAAACTTGAATCTAGTAAATAAAATTCTAAATGAACTCCCAGTCATCTAAACCAAGTAAATAAATACAGAAGGTCATTTAAAAGTCTAATACTTGCTCAGAATGATTGTAAATGTTGAAAAAAGAGGTGGGGTTAAATCCCATCTACTTTGTGATTGTTTTGCCCACACTCTCTCATTTTTTAACCGATTTCCATTAAAAAAAAAGTATCAAAATGCTCAGGAGGATGAACCACTTCAAATGAGACGTGTAGGTAAAATGTTTGAAACATTTCATTTTTTTTACTATGTAACAAGGTAATTGTGGAGTCCAGCACTACCATCACTCAAGTGAATTTGCTTATACGATTGGATACATATTCGAGGTATTCATGGTAATTGACCTTGGTCCCTTATCAAGTGAATTTGATTATATATTGGCATTTTGAATAAATTGTAGGCCCTGCACTATCTTTACTCAAGTGAATTTGATTATGCGATTGTCCACATGTGACATATTCATAGAGTCACTAACCTTTTAATACTAAAGTAGATTTGACATGATCATACCCAGGGGCAAGGGCAGTAGATAACTCAAACATCGGGATAGATTTTTAACAACGTCACACGGAAGTTCATGCACGCTAAGATTATGATTTTGTTATTTTTTTAAACTAAAAAACAACCTATGATGTTTTGCTTTACCGCTTACTTATACCTGATGTAGAACAACGATATATAATGTAAAGTACTCTAATTAATACATTTCTTTTAAAAATATTATGCAGTTAATCTAAATATTTCAAGTGCCGCATTAGAATTTATTTAGCATACAACAAACGGCGATTCAAACACTTACAACTTGATTGCATAGAAGTCATTTTATAATAGTTAAGATTTAGTCGCCATATGCAGGCTGTATCGATATCAAGTCATGATTTTGAGATCACCTTTGGCCTATAATTTTAACCATGACCCTCATACCAGTCAATATTTGTATATTAATCCATGTTTTACTCTAAAATATAGAGCAATTGCTATGATTAAAACATGCTTGGCAAATCGTTACTAAAATAGGACGCCTTACCATACGCTAAATCCATCAAATTGTGTCAACAGATGTGCGCAAATGAAATATTTCACAGATAATTAGTGTGGGCTCGTGACGAGACAGATCTCCTCCAAAATACATTTAAACGCTAATCATCCAAACTTCTCCTTTTTAAATCTATCACATTAGATATCTCAAACATTTATCTATGTTGTTGAAGCGTGTTCAACGTAGAATCAAAACAGGTTCAATTAAAATAATTATGTTGGGAAAGTTCCGTTCAATTCAATTTACTCCAATGAATATTGATGATATCCAAATATCATCCACTATTCTCAGTCTGAAACATTTTTTATATTACATAAACACTGTAGACTACCAATGTCACGCTGTATAAATGTCTAATTCATAATCTAATTCATAATCAAATCATCTACATCATCATGCATCGTTTATATTCAGACAAATAAACAAACACCCCCCTCAATATATGCACATGATTTCTACATGTAGGCCTAGGCCTCGTATATATCCATCCTTTATGTCTCAACGATGTCTATGCATAACTTATCAAACGAATCTCGGAACTCGGGTGTAATTTTATGGTGTCATGGAAGTGTGCCACCTACGGCAGAGAGCATCAAAAGTCGCCCGCGTTGATAGATATCGATTATCGATAATGAAAATGTTAGCACAATAGGCTATTATATACGTATGGTTATAGGCCATTATACTTTTGATTATATACCCTCTTGTGTCCTCCCAGCACAATAGTGTTATGATTGCATACCAGTTCATCTCCACATTTTAATCCCTTGATTTTTGGTTTCTGAACAATAGAGAAACCAAAACTATATATTTGAAATGAGGGACTGTTTAAAACGGTCTATTTTTTTACATAATGAACCATTGTGACTGAACGCAATGACGTGTGACGCCTAAATTTGGTCCACATGTGTAAAAACAGGTTTGCATTTCGTCAAATATTTTTCGATTTATTTGACATTGAAATAAAAGGTTGTAATGAATATTGAAAACAAGTATTAGCTTAATACATTTAGAAGTTTATGACAGTCCCTCATTTCAAATATATAGTTTTGGTTTCTCTTTTGTTCAGAAACCAAAAATCAAGGGATTAAAAAGTAGAGCTGATCTGGTCTGTAATCATAACACTATTATGCTGGGAGGACACAGTATAGGGTATATAACCAGAAGTATACAATAGCCTATTGTGCTAACATAATTATTATCATGATTGATATCGGAAATCTATCCCGCGGACGACAGTTGATGCTCTCTGTCGACGGTAGGTAGCATATTACACTCACGAGTTCTACACGTAGGCCTAGAAATCATATACATGCGCGTATATTGAAGGATGGGGTGGGGTGGGGGGATTTGTTTGTTTGTATGAAACATAAACGATGCATGGAGATGATTTGATTATGAATTAGTTTATTATCCCAGGAAGCACAACCCATACCTCTTTAAGAGGGGCTCCCCTCCTATATAACCACATCTTCCTAAATTACCCCTTTCCCCCTCCTCCTCCCCTACATTCGATATCTTCATCTCGAGCTCTCCTCCCCTTCTCTTTCACTTCCAATGCTCTCTCTCATATGTTTCTCTCTCTCCCGGCCCATATCCCCCTTGCCCTCCCCCCCCCCCCCAACACACACACACACACACATCACACATCTCTTCTCCCCTCTATCTTCTACTTTTTGCAGTAAAAATTGCTTCAGTAAAAGTCATTAGGTTATTAGGTTATTAGAGGTCATATAATGGCCTTCCATCGATTCTGGTACATGGGATTAAGGACATGAATCGATTTTGTTTATAGCACCTATACAATTACAATAGTTGCCCTTTTGTAATGTCGAATGCAAATATTTCGATGGTCTATATATTTTCACAGTGAAATCAGCTTAGGCTGATTTCGTAGTCTCTTGTCAATGCTTTCAAACTAAATCAATGCTTTCAAATGTAGACTGCTTTGTTCGACTTCTCTGCTCGTGAATATTGCACTGCGAAATTTAAACATTTCTTTTGTATACTTAGATCACGTAACTCGAAAATCCTGTAATTTTATTTGTCACACCACTTATAGAAACTGAAACCAAAACCGAAACTACCTGCCACAAATGTTTAGTTTTAAACAAAAGGTAGAAACAATGAGTTCGATATCTTGTGATTCAAGTGGTTAGGCAGGACAATAGGAAACCACGTGACCAAAACCAAAACCAAAACTAAAACTATATATTTGAAATGAGGCAGTGTGTAAAGGGAGAATCTAATTGTTAGGGTACTTGCCTTTAGAGCATACGGTCTCGAGTTCTTAGATTGAAGTGAATTTGAAGTTCACGGTTGTTAGATGTGATCATTTATTAAATTTTCTAACATAACATTATAATATTAAATTTTAGACCTAGTCAATACCAACAAGTATCACACAGTAATATATACATATTTTTAGCCATTTTAAACATATAGATGCTTGTTTCTTTAAGACTTTATTAATATTTTTCTACTTTTTTGTAGTAATTTTTATTTTATAAAATGTGCAAATTGAGGGCGCTATTTACATATATTTTAAATTTAATTTAGCCAAATATTATAAGCTGTTCCTTACATTTCATGATAAAAAGTTTTTTGAAAATTTCCTTGCTATTTATTAGGCTTTTTCTGATATTTTGATCCCAATATACCAGTGTTTATCCATTGTAAAGTTGATACGATTTATGATAGATAGCGCCATCAATGTTCCCATTTTCTTAAAAATTACGCATTTTTACATGCCATCAAACAACCTTACACACAAAAGAACGAATGTTCTTTTGAGTAAAAGTAGTGCAAAAAGAACAAATTTTCTTTTGTGTAAGTCTCTGTAAGAAAACTAGGGCAGTAGTTAAAAATCGGCAAAGCCCCAAAATAACCACTTGTACAGTAATGAAATTCACTTGAATAAAGACGGTGAATGTATATTCAAATTCTTCCTTCAAAAGATAATTGCCGTTTTTACAGAATACGATGTGACACATTCAAGGTAATTGTGGAGCCCTGCTCTACCGTCACTCAAGTGAATTTGCTTATAAGATTGAATACATATTCGAGGTTATCATGGTAATTGTAAGGTCATGCACTGCCTTTAGTCAAATGAATTTTATTATATATTAGCAACATTTGAGGATATTATGGGATCTGCACAACCTTTACTCAAGTGAATTTGATTATGCGATTGGCCGCATGATGTGAGGTATTCGTAGAGTCAAAAACCTTTACTAAAGTGGATTTGATATGATCATACCCACGGGCAAGGGCAGTATTCAACTCAAACCTCGGGATAGATTTTTGACAGAGGCAAGGGCACTATTCAACTCAAACCTCGGGATAGATTTTTGACAGGAGCAAGGGCAGTATTCAACTCAAACCTCGGGATAGAGTTTTGACAGGGGCAAAGGCAGTATTTAACTCAAACCTCGGGATAGAGTTTTGACAGGGGCAAGGGCAGTATTTAACTCAAACCTCGGGATAGAGTTTTGACAGGGGCAAGGGCAGTATTTAACTCAAACCTCGGGATAGAGTTTTGACAGGGGCAAAGGCAGTATTTAACTCAAACCTCGGGATAGAGTTTTGACAGGGGCAAGGGCAGTATTTAACTCAAACCTCGGGATAGAGTTTTGACAGGGGCAAAGGCAGTATTTAACTCAAACTTCGGGATAGTGTTTTGACAGGGGCAAAGGCAGTATTTAACTCAAACCTCGGGATAGAGTTTTGACAGGGGCAAAGGCAGTATTTAACTCAAACCTCGGGATAGAGTTTTGACAGGGGCAAAGGCAGTATTTAACTCAAACCTCGGGATAGAGTTTTGACAGGGGCAAAGGCTGTATTTAACTCAAACCTCGGGATAGAGTTTTGACAGGGGCAAAGGCAGTATTTAACTCAAACCTCGGGATAGAGTTTTGACAGGGGCAAAGGCAGTATTTAACTCAAACCTCGGGATAGAGTTTTGACAGGGGCAAGGGCAGTATTTAACTCAAACCTCGGGATAGAGTTTTGACAGGGGCAAAGGCAGTATTTAACTCAAACCTCGGGATAGTGTTTTGACAGGGGCAAAGGCAGTATTTAACTCAAACCTCGGGATAGAGTTTTGACAGGGGCAAAGGCAGTATTTAACTCAAACCTCGGGATAGAGTTTTGACAGGGGCAAAGGCACTATTCAACTCAAACCTCGGGATAGATTTTTGACAGGAGCAAGGGCAGTATTCAACTCAAACCTCGGGATAGAGTTTTGACAGGGGCAAAGGCAGTATTTAACTCAAACCTCGGGATAGAGTTTTGACAGAGGCAAAGGCAGTATTTAACTCAAACCTCGGGATAGAGTTTTGACAGGGGCAAGGGCAGTATTTAACTCAAACCTCGGGATAGAGTTTTGACAGGGGCAAAGGCAGTATTTAACTCAAACCTCGGGATAGAGTTTTGACAGGGGCAAGGGCAGTATTTAACTCAAACCTCGGGATAGAGTTTTGACAGGGGCAAAGGCAGTATTTAACTCAAACCTCGGGATAGAGTTTTGACAGGGGCAAAGGCTGTATTTAACTCAAACCTCGGGATAGAGTTTTGACAGGGGCAAAGGCAGTATTTAACTCAAACCTCGGGATAGAGTTTTGACAGGGGCAAAGGCAGTATTTAACTCAAACCTCGGGATAGAGTTTTGACAGGGGCAAAGGCAGTATTTAACTCAAACCTCGGGATAGAGTTTTGACAGGGGCAAAGGCAGTATTTAACTCAAACCTCGGGATAGTGTTTTGACAGGGGCAAGGGCAGTATTTAAAGGTAAAAACCCGAGTTTCAAATGCAAAATATCGAGGGTTAAGAACCAGGAAGCCAATACTCACTATGACCAGCTCTCACAAATTGAGCATAAAGTCGGCGCCTTGCTCTGATCTCAATTTTCCTCCACAATGTCTTTTGTTTTCTGTTGAATTTTATCATTAGACTGTATCTTCTATAGTGCCTTGGCGAATTTATGTTCATTTTGTGGGAGCATGTGATTGTGAGTTGAGGCTTTCTGGCTCTCAACCTCGACATATCATTTTAAAAAGTCCATATTCCATTCATACTCATAACAGGATAAACTACCATAGCAATAGGTTATTTTTTTTAAATATATCGCACTGCATTAGTACGTTCATGCGGTGCCCCTGTATTAAAATATAGATGTCAAAGAAAAGGGATAAAGACCTGGATCGTAATTCTATAGAAAATTCATACACTCGCACCTGTAAGATTGGTATCTTTGAAAAGAGCGGTAATGTATTCAATCTATGCTATGGTAGTTAATCCTATTACATCATTACTTCTACGGCGAATTCACACACTGTGACACACATGACCACTGCTTTGTCTGTGGATAACCAAGACGAGGTATTTAATATCAGTTGGCAATGCGGATAATTTTGAGAAAGGAAGAAAAATAACTTGTACAAAACATCTTCTTTTAATCATTCTCATAATGTTCTACGATTTCAAGTGAGTGGCATTTGTGAGTTGTCAATGTCAATGTCAATTCATCAGTCGCCTAAAGCCAATAACAATAGTATCGCTTCGTGTTATTATAGGGAAATACCTAGACGGAAATCGATAAGGAAACATAATTTGTCTTCTATAACACAGGAAACCCTACCAGTGCTTACATAAAGAAACCTCATACAAAATTGAATCTGCCCGTTTTCAATCAACTATATACACACATGTATCAAGTTTGATAAGACGTATTGGTATTGATCGACCCATTGCAAATACTTTTTTCAGGCTCTCTCCCTATATAATATTACGACGTATGTAATAAAAATGTTTCTGATCGCGCAGAAAGAAATTCTGGTCCAATTTTATCAGTATGCTTCGACTATATTTATAGATACGTATTTATAAATACGCACGTGACCTTCTACATAGCGAGTGGTCTTCGTGTACATTTGCATGCAAAGGCGGTAAACAACACGAGACTACTGTATAACTAGTAACTACTTGATAACATAATCTTGGAATCCTCTCATGTGTAATAATTTTGCCATTCAATTAATACTTAAATTTGATGATATGTAGCTAAACAATTCCTATCCTTTTCGAAGCATGGCGTACATAATATGAGGGCAGTATTCAATATGGGTAAAACCCGCCAAAGTTCAAAAGCCTTTACCCATTTCGTGCAGCACCATCCTATTGTGTCCGTCATACCTCTAAAAAGCTAATCAGGATTTGGGCACGCTTGCTGGTTTTGGTATGTCGTACCCATGGGTCACGTGAGTATTTATAAATACGTATTTATAAATATAGTTGAAGGTAGCTGTTTATGGAATTCATTAGGGAATAATACAAAGGTCTGTAACATAATGATTCAGAAACAAATTCAATTAAATTCCTATAGCAAATATGAGGGAATAATTTCTTCGGGGCATGTGTAGGAATGTGTTCGATGCCATCGTTATATATTTTAGTTCAGGGTATATTAATTTCTGCTCTTATTTGCACTTTCCTCAATATAATTGCAATGATCAAAACAGTACCAAAGATGATATAAAAATAGTGTGTTTAATTATGTAACTGCAAATCATAAATACCCCATTACCAATTATCCAATCCTAAATTGTACACATTTGAGTTCGTCTAACCATTTTAGCTTTTAGATAACCCTATCTCAAATAAACGCTTTATTTGTTCCTGATCAATAAAATGGCTGAGAGGAATAATATTTTAACTAACCATACTTTAATTAGCTCTGGATATTCACAAAGGAGATTGGTGGGAAGAAATTGTTTATTCATGAGCTAATATGAGAACACGTTATGTTGTAATGTCTAAAGAAAAGGCGTATGGTTCTGCTAGTCATGGCATTGGTGTCATCTGCCATTTAATGCTCTATGTGCTATAGCCAAAATAACAATTTCTCGATCATGAGAGGATGTACCTTCTGCGTCAGCGTACTTTTCATAGAATAACACGATCGCGCGACCTGCATGACCGAACCTTGACCTTGCCTAGCAACGACCGTGTGATTGGCCAATTCTCAAAAGCTGTGTTTGCGCCGTAAGCGCCGGTATTTGCGTAGTACGCTCAGCGCAATAACTGTGCGTACCCAAGTTGGCTCTCATGATCGAGAATTTAATATTTTGGCTATAGCCATAGGCTTCACATAAAAAGTCCAAATTTTTAGATACTTTATCAAAATATCAAGAGCTATCTTAAGAACCAATGAACCAATACTATAGGCGTCTTTGTACTCATTTTAATGCATTTTCATGCTGACTCCAAATATGGTCATGACAATTTAAAATTCGATTAAAAAATTGTAATGTTCACATAATATAGCGAGCATTTTGTACTACCTCAAATTTCACATTCAAAAGTAATCACCGGTTTTACTAATTTGTATGCCTTTAATCATTTTGTTATTATATTTCACATCGAAAACTTCATATCAGTATTTTCCCATAATATTTTTGTGACCGCTATAACCATAATTGAGTAATTACGTCATCACTTGTTATATCACCCCATGGGACGATTTGATAAACTATAATGGCAAGTAGGGGTTACAGTTTACATAAGCACTATCACTTAATACATCAACATTTGCGTGTTTATAGAATTTTCGTCTCTTTATGCTTTACATAGTATTCAGAGGATCAACTACAATCGAGGCATTCATGGATAAACAGGTCGGGAACCAGGTTGACTATGTTGTATACAGACTGCGAGGATCAAGACTAAAACAGTATTACTGTCAGTAACACCGACTTCCCGATATCTGGCAGCCCTTGCCAAAATACCGCTAAGAATTGATAAGATCACATTTCATGATTTAACGTTTCATCCAAGCACTACTTCAGTGACGTTCACCTTGTACAGCATAGACTTATAAAAGCCTTATTTTTCAATTTCGCCGATGGCTTTATGGAGATTGAGGTATTTTTTTGATTTCTACAAATCTGCACGTATTGGATGGTTTTTGTTACCACATATTTCTTCTCAGCTTCCTGTCGTCGTGGTCACCAGGTTGTCGTGCTTTGTTTCGTTTTGTTTTATATATTGCCCGGATATATTGTTATTTCAAAACCTTCCTTTTTTGTACGGATTTTAATCAGATTTTGTTGTAACTTGTAAAGGATTACAACAGGGCTCGTTAAGGGTTACAAAAGGGCTCGTTAAGCTTCTCGCTAGTTTTGTTCCCACGGCTCGTTAAGGGTTACAAAGAGGCTTGTTAAACTTCTCGCTAGTTTTTCCCATGGCTCGTTAAGGGTTACAAAAGGGCTCGTTACGCTTCTCGCGAGTTTTTCCCACGGCCACTTGCACCATATGCTGTATTGTTTATCTCTTTTGTACGGTGTCCCGGTATAATGGTCATATTTTGCTGAAATAATTTCGTATAACTCGTATTCTAATAAATCAAAACTAAAATGTCATAGTTTCCCTCAGGTGTATCAAATTTCACTTCCAAACAGGATACGATAACAACCATCAGTCGGTTGCGGAGCAGGCGATTACAAGCTTTCTCCAACTATTGCGATCTTGTGCAAGCGAAACAATTTTGTTTGGCTGCAGCATCCCTTCAGTATCTCCCAGGAGGCGCTGGACATACTGTAAGTACAGTGTGCGCGGCCGTCCCGGTTTCCTCTTCCCATGTGGTGGAATATAAAGGACATGTTCTTTCACAGGCTCGTCGTCTTCAAGACGCAGTATATGGCCGAGAAATTTGAGTTGATGAATCTTGACTCTGCAAACCAGTGGAGTGGTGTTGGTCAGATTGTACATGGTTTCATTTGGAATTCGATCCACACGCTTGATGTTTAACATGACTCTGTAGCAAGATGTTGCAATTGATCTTGTTTTCCATGTCCTTGCAGTTAGCAGCCTGCACAACCGATTCTTTTGTTTGGCAAGGCTCACTCAGTCATTTAATGAGGCAATACAAACGATCGAATTTGGTGTTGAAATGAGCTAAATTTTTAGTTACACCTTTTCGATGTAAAATTAATTTTCTCGGCCAAATGAAAAGCAATCATTTTCATTTTTTCAGTAAATGTCAGGAAAAATTGTAGTGCTTGATACTGTATTTTTTTTCAAATTCTAGTGTTAAACTTAGGCGTGAAATTTAGTCATTTAGTGTAAGATTTTTGATTTTGATAGGCTTAAACTCTGTCCGCGAGCCTTTTTTTGGATCAACCTTTTAGCTTTTCAAAGTAAGATAGTTCGCTAATGAAGGATTTTTCCCAACTTTCTAACGCACATCACCGTGAGCGATATATCATAGTTTTGTCAGAATTTGCGTTTTCATTTCACTATTTTAACTGCCGGCTGACCATTTTTCAAAATCAACGAGTGAAATCTAAAGGCTAATACTAGCATTGTGGATCGATATCCCTGGGTTTAATAGGAATACCGGCATGGCTACAGTGTTGCCAGAACTTCAATATAGCAAAGAAATTCCCAGGCCTATAGCGCTCCTACTGATCATGTTTAACCAGAACACTCAATTGGGGATTTGGGCTACCAAATCGCTGGTCGGGCAATTTGCTTTCAATGGAAAATTGACCTGGATAAACAACAAAGGAAATATCGACTATTTCTGTTGGTTGCTCTCGAGATAAAAGTACTGAGTTAGACATTTTCCGAGTATGAAGGGAAAAAGGGTAAAATAAAAACGGAAATTCTAACAAAACTATAATATATAGACCCACACGATGTGCTTTACAGAGGTGGGAAATATCTTTCTTTAGCAAACTATATTAGTTTGAGACGCTAAGAAATGAATTCCGTAAAAAGCTCGCGTGCGAACTGAAGGGCCTATAAAAATAAAAAATATCACACTAAAAGACACAATTTGATGCTTAATTTTAACACCAGGATTTGTAAAAAAAATGTATATCCAAGCACCAAGTTTTTAACTGACATTACTGAAGAAAAAAATATTGCTTTATATTTGACCGAGAAAATTAATTTCATAGCAAAAAGGTGTATCTCTGAATTGTGCTGATTTTAACATGTATCGATCGACTTTCAGCGCGACTAAGCATTTCTAAAGAATCGGTTGTCCAGGCTGCTAACTGCTTGGTGATTATCCAAACAATTAATAAATTTGATCTATGTTATTGGAGCGTGTTGAACGTGCTAATAGATCAAATTTATTAGACAATAGAAATAATGTTTCAATAAAATTTTCCATTGAAATTGATTCAACTTCAATAAAGAGCATACTCTGTCTGAATCAATTTTGATATCGCATCAACAGTCTTTTTATTGATATACTATACAGCTATAAGTTGACCTAATTTCTATCATTTCTATATATCTACTGTCACAAATGTAAAAGTAATCCGTTCGCCTCTGTCCCTGCATAAAGCCCGTCAATAATGCTTGTCATCCTTCAATTAAGTATGACACAGATTTGCCGAGAATTGTATTGCTACTTCGATTTTTATGACGATTTATATTATTTATATTCACTGCATCATCCGGTGTTTGAATCTTATCACCATATCGTCAAGGATATCATCAATATTATTACTGTGGCAATGAATATCTTATTTTGTATATTGTTTATTGTTGTGATGCTATGTGAAATAAAAGCATTAGCAAAAGGTTAGTTTTGATTAATATGAACGTGTGAAAAACACACGCCAAGAATATCGTCACACTGCTACGATAACTGCCTACGTCGTTTTTTGTAATATCGAGAACAAGTACAAACAATGGTTTAATCATGTATTTAAATATATCTATTCACCAATCTTTGCACAAGAACAAAATGATACTGAGACAAATTAAACGGAATAATCAGAAATGAATAGGGTGATTACGTAACTGATGCATGCTTGAACCACATTTTGTACTTGTTCTCAAATTTACAAACAAATATGACATAGGCACTTATCGTAGCAGGGTGACGATAATGTGAAATTAAGATATAATGAATGACTCTACCAACTAATCTCACGTCATTGTATATGGGTTTATATGTAAAATTTGAAATGAGGAAAAAACCCAATCAATAACGAAAAATGACATCAATAACAAAACAAAGCATTGATAATTCTTACCTTAAATCATTTTTATTTTCTTCTACGACTTCTAGTGATTGCGCATATGACGTAAATGGCAATGTAAATCATCATCACCTTCATAAAACAGAGAACAATAATATCGCTTCTTATTAATATATGGAAATGTCGGTATGGAAATCGATAAGGAAAATGATTCGTCTCATACATTACAAGAAAAGATATACCTTATCCAGTGCCCGGTCCCCGCACTACGTGCATCCGCGGGTATTCATGCTTGTCGGTGGACTTTAAAAACACCCCCTTTTGCATCTCATTTCGCGAAGTTTTTAGGGGAAAAACACCCCTTTTTTTAGCGATTTCGCGAATTATTTGCCCTTCGACAATACCCCTATTTTCGCTAAAACGTGAACGATATTTCTAATATACACTTTTCTGGCAGAAACGCGTAGGCTGCTCGATGAAAATACTTTTTTGTCAATTTCGCGAACACGTGGTTTGAAAAAACACCCCTTTTTTGTGTGTTTCGCGAATCGCGTTTCTTCGTCTGAAAACACCCCTTATTTCGCGAAATTTTCGACGAGCATGAATACCCGCGGATGCAAGGAGTGCGGGGACCGGGATCCAGTGCTTATCCAGTGCTTACCCTAAAGCAATAAAGTTACTAACTCGACTCAAAACTAATCATCTTATACACTTTTTATGCATTACATATTTTCAAATTTCCTTTTCCAATCAACTATGGGTATAATCCATGCCAAGTTTAATATTTTTATTAATAATATCGAATACGAGCAATTGAAAATACTTTTTTCCACAAGCTTTTTTTTAATATATAATATTGATATACCGTATATTAATAACATAAAATGTTCCTGATCGCGCCGAAAGAAATGTTCAATTATGGTTTTTATTAAATAATACAAAGGTCTGTAACACAATGGGACGGAAACCAATTCAAATCGATTCTTATTGCAAAATATTATGAGTGATTACTCTCTTCAGGATATTTCTGTTCTACTTGTCTTGATTTTGTTCCCTGATTGTTTGTAATATTTTAGTTCAGGATATAATCTCACCTGATCTGACATTTCCATTTGTCTCAAAAATCACTGTGTAATATATTGATGTGCCATTATGACATTGAAATAAAAGGTTGTAATGAATTTTGAAAACAAGTATTACCTTATACCTTAATACATTAAGAAGTATATGACAGTGTGTAAAAGGAGAACCTGATTAGTGCATACGGTCTCGAGTTCAATTCCCGACGGGGAGATTTACTGGGATATGGATTTAGGAATAAGTGTCTGAAATTAATTGGCAATCACTGTATATTAAATTCAGACTTCTGCTTTCTCCATGGTATGGTTCATTTTATAGTATTGGGTAAATGAATCATAAAATGGTAAAGGTATCGCGTCCTTCGGAAGGGAACGTTAAACCGTCGGTCCCGTGTACAGAGAGCCATACCTGTACATCTCGCAACCAGTTTCCAAAAGCTTAGGGTGTTAACCCCTAACTGTTGCAAACCCGTCCCGGTGTTCAAATGGACCCCAATGGAAATAAGCTTCAATAGAGGCTTTCTTGGGTGATTCAGGGTTGTCAAAACCAGAACAAATGAAAAAAAAAGTGTTGCATTTATTACGATACGAAATATCTAATTCCAATGAAATAAAAACAATACCAACAACAATGTATTATTGTGTCTAATTATGGAACTGCCAACTGCCATTTATCTAAGCCGGCTGGATTGTATACATTGTATGTCAACCTATCTTTTATCTCAAATAAAACCTTGAACTTTTCCTGAGCAATAAAAAGCTGAGAGGAATAACATTTACATGGCTTATTTTAAACTTTAATTAGCTCTGCATATTTAAAAGTGCGTAAGAGCTGAGAACGTGAGTATTAGTACTACTTCGATGTTTTTAAATTCGCGATTTTAAGCTTTCTTACATAGACTCACACAAAAGAACGAATGTTCTTTTGAGTAAAAGTAGTGCAAAAAGAACAAATTTTCTTTTGTGTAAGTCTCTGTAAGAAAACAAGTCTCTGTAAGAAAAATCGGCAAACAACTTGTACAGTATTAAAATTCACTTGAATAAAGATGGGCAAGACTCACAATTAGCTCGAAAGTGACCGATTGTGTATATTCAAATTCTTTCTCAAAAAGATAATTGCCGTTTTTACAGTATACGATGTGACGAGGTTCAAGGTAATTGTGGCGCCCTGCTCTGCCGTCCCTCAAGTGAATTTGCTTATAAGATTGAATACATATTCGAGGTTATCATGGTAATTGTAAGGCCATGCACTGCCTTTAGTCAAGTGAATTTTATTATATATTAGCAACATTTGAGGATATTTTGGGATCTGCACAACCTTTACTCAAGTGAATTTGATATGATCATACCCACGGGCAAGGGCAGTATTCAACTCAAACCTCGGGATAGATTTTTGACAGAGGCAAGGGATTCAACTCAAACCTCGGGATCGCTTTTTGACAGAGGCAAGGGCAGTATTCAACTCAAACCTCGGGATAGCTTTTTGACAGGGGCAAGGGCAG
This sequence comes from Amphiura filiformis, assembly GCF_039555335.1. Classification (NCBI taxonomy): domain Eukaryota; kingdom Metazoa; phylum Echinodermata; class Ophiuroidea; order Amphilepidida; family Amphiuridae; genus Amphiura; species Amphiura filiformis. The sequence goes on along the minus strand of NC_092630.1, from coordinate 8,218,613 downwards.
TATTCAACTCAAACCTCGGGATAGATTTTTGATAAAGTCACACGGACGCTAAGATTATGATTTGGTCCTGCAAAATATCATCAAAGGTAAAAACCCAGGTTTCAAATGCAAAATATCGAGGGTTCAGAACCAGGAAGCTATGACCAGCTCTCACAAATATTGCATAAAGTCGGTGCCTTGCTTTGCTCTCAATTTTCCTCCACAATGTCTTTTGTTTTCTGTTGAATTTTATCATTAGACTGTATCTTCTATAGTGCCTTGGCGAATTTAGGTTCATTTTTTGGGAGCATGTGATTGTAAGTTGAGGCTTTCTGGCTCTCAACCCTCGACATATCATTTTAAAAAGTCCTTATTCCTTTCATACACATGGTTGAAAAAGTACAATGAAATCGCATAATTGCACTCATGTTGGGTGATTTTGAACGAAATAAATATGAACAATCTATTTGATACAACCATGAATATAGAATCAAGCAAAGCAACAACATCAACTGACATCAAAACTGTGACATTTACTGAAATATTTTAAAATCATTTTTACCCGACCTATTATGGCTTAACTGTGACACAATGGATTTAATGGGCATTATGAATTCAAGCAATTCAATGTAAACTAGGACTCACGTCCAATTAATATTCCGTCAGATCTCCACTTTATTATGTTAAAAAAGCGATGAGTCTTGCTTTCACCGCTTACCTGGTGTAGACCAACGTAATGTAAAGTACTCTAATTTAATTAATTTCTTATATTAAGCATTTAATCTTGATGTTTCAATAAATTATTGCTGTATTAGAATTTCGTAGCTACAACTTGATTGCATAGACGTCACTTTAGTTAAGATTTAGTCGCCATGTACAGGAAAACGTTTTCTTTATTACTTTGTTACTTCTAACTTACATACAATGTCAAACATCGTCCCTTTTATGTATCCGTGTAAAACAAAAACAAAACAAACGAGAAAAATGTCAGCGTAAATGTGAATAATTAGTACAATAAGCGAGTTTTAACTCTTAAAATACTTTGGTACGCGTGAATTTAATCTTGATGTTTCAATAAATTATTGCTGTATTAGAACTTCGTAGCTACAACTTGATTGCATAGACGTCACTTTAGTTAAGATTTAGTCGCCATGTACAGGAAAACGTTTTCTTTATTACTTTGTTACTTCTAACTTACATACAATGTCAAACATCGTCCCTTTTATGTATCCGTGTAAAACAAAAACAAAAAAAACGAGAAAAATGTCAGCGTAAATGTGAATAATTAGCACAATAAGCGAGTTTTAACTCTTAAAATACTTTGGTACGCGTGAATTGCATTGTGGTCCCACATCATGTGAACAGCGAAACATGCGATTTCGCTAGTGTGGTAACCACAAAACGACTGGTTCACGAGTTCTTTCGAAATACCTCGAGTTAGAACGTCAAATTTCAGGATGGTAATGAGCAAAATATGATCGATTATAATGGTGACAAAATCTCGTCAATAATGTAAATATGTCTTCAAACATGTCCTATATGTCCATTTAACACACACACATATCTTTCAAAATAGTTCCTGGTGTCGCCATATTCTTCTTATATTAAAACAATACCGGTGTACTGTATTTGCTATTAATCCATGTTTTATTTCAACATGTAGAGCATTGTTAAATGATAAAATGTTTGGCAATTCGTTACATATATAGGGCGCATGCGCCAGACCCATCAAAGTTTGTCAACAGATGTGTGTAAATGACATATTTCACAGATAATTAGTATGGGCTTTTGACGCGACAGACATCCTTTGCGATACATTTAAACGCTAATTATCCCGACTTAAAATTGAATAGTTATGTTTCGATAGTTCCGTTCAATTGAATGTACTCTAATGAATATTGATGATATCCCAAAATCATTTACGATTCTCTGTCTGAAACATGTTTTTAATATTATATAGTCTTTTTTTATATCTGTTTACAGCTATAAATTGACCTAATTTCTGTGACTTATATCTACTGTCACTGATGTAAAACAAGTCCGTGTCTCTGAAAAGATCCTAGTTTGTCTGCCTCGGTCTGTGCATAAAGCCCACCAATAATCCTGCAGCGGCTCAAAGCTAAATGGGCAGAAGCTACGTATGTCTTCACGTACACCATTTCAAACTTTTTTATACTATTAATTTGTTACACCGATTTCTTCGTTGTAGAAGTGGTGATATAACAGGATAAACTACCATAGCAATAGGTTAATTTTTTTTAAATATATCACACTGCATTAGTACGTTCATGCGGTGCCCCTGTATTAAAATATAGATGTCAAAGAAAAGGGATAAAGACCTGGATCGTAATTCTATAGAAAATTCATACACTCGCACCTGTAAGATTGGTATCTTTGAAAAGAGCGGTAATGTATTCAATCTATGCTATGGTAGTTAATCCTGTTACATCATTACTTCTACGGCGAATTCACACACTGTGACACACATGACCACTGCTTTGTCTGTGGATAACCAAGACGAGGTATTTAATATCAGTTAGCAATGCGGATAATTTTGAGAAAGGAAGAAAAATAACTTGTACAAAACATCTTCTTTTAATCATTCTCATAATGTTCTACGATTTCAAGTGAGTGGCATTTGTGAGTTGTCAATGTCAATGTCAATTCATCAGTTGCCTAAAGCCAAAAACAATAGTATCGCTTCGTGTTATTATACGGAAATACCTGGACGGAAATCGATAAGGAAACATAATTTGTCTTCTATAACACAGGAAACCCTACCAGTGCTTACATAAAGAAACCTCATACAAAATTTAATCTGCCCGTTTTCAATCAACTATATACACACATGTATCAAGTTTGATAAGACGTATTGAACATTCGTATTGATCGACCCATTGCAAATACTTTTTTCAGGCTCTCCCTATATAATATTACGACGTATGTAATAATGTTATGTTTCTGATCGCGCAGAAAGAAATTCTGGTCCAATTTGATCAGTATGCTTCGACTATATTTATAGATACGAATTTATAAATATGACATGATCTGGTCCATGGGGCCAAAGGAGGCATTTTTGAAAATTGAGTTACTATAATTTTTACATTATACTTGCAATAGGCTATCATTTACTGAAAACACCAAAGGCCTAGCATACTTGGTTCTAAAGTTATGAAGTTTTTTGATGTCTATTTTCTTATGTATTTCATTGTTTTTTACTCCATATTTTTACCTTTATCTCAGTTTCAAATTTGCCGCCTTTGGCCCCCATGGACCAGATCGTGTCACAAATACGCACGTGACCTTCTACATAGCGAGTGGTCTTCGTGTACATTTGCATGCAAAGGCGGTAAACAACACGAGACTACTGTATAACTAGTAACATATTACAAACTTGGAATCCCCTCATGTGTAATAATTTTGCCATTCAATTAATACTTACATTTGATGATATGTAGCTAAATAATTCCTATCCTTTTCGAAGCATGGTGTACATAATATGAGGGCAGTATTCAATATGGGTAAAACCCGCCAAATTCAAAAGCCTTTACCCATTTCGTGCAGCGCCATCCTATTGTGTCCGTCGTACCCATGGGTCACGTGAGTATTTATAAATACGTATTTATAAATATAGTTGAAGGTAGCTGTTTATGGAATCCATTAGGGAATAATACAAAGGTCTGTAACATAATGATTCAGAAACAAATTCAATTAAATTCCTATAGCAAATATGAGGGAATAATTTCTTCGGGGCATGTGTAGGAATGTGTTCGATGCCATCGTTATATAACATTTTAGTTCAGGGTATATTAATTTCTGCTCTTATTTGCACTTTCCTCAATATAATTGCAATGATCAAAACAGTACCAAAGATGATATAAAAATAGTGTGTTTAATTATGTAACTGCAAATCATAAATACCCCATTACCAATTATCTAATCCTAAATTGTACACATTTGAGTTCGTCTAACCATTTTAGCTTTTAGATAACCCTATCTCAAATAAACGCTTTATTTGTTCCTGGTCAATAAAATGGCTGAGAGGAATAATATTTTAACTAACCATACTTTAATTAGCTCTGGATATTCACAAAGGAGATTGGTGGGAAGAAATTGTTTATTCGTGAGCTAATATGAGAACATGTTATGTTGTATGTCTAAAGAAAAGGCGTATGGTTCTGCTAGACATGGCATTGGTGTCATCTGCCATTTAATGCCCCGTTTAATGCTCTATAGTCTATGTGCTATAGCCAAAATAACAATTTCTCGATCATGAGAGGATGTACCTTCTGCGTCAGCGTACTTTTCATAGAATAACACGATCGCGCGACCTGCATGACCGAACCTTGACCTTGCCTAGCAACGACCGTGTGATTGGCCAATTCTCAAAAGCTGTGTTTGCGCCGTAAGCGCCGGTATTTGCGTAGTACGCTCATCGCAATAACTGTGCGTACCCAAGTTGGCTCTCATGATCGAGAATTTAATATTTTGGCTATAGCCATAGGCTTCACATAAAAAGTCCAAATTTTTAGATACTTAATCTTAAGAACCAATGAACCAATACTATAGGCGTGTTTGTACTCATTTTAATGCATTTTCATGCTGACTCCAAATATGGTCATGACAATTTAAAATTCGATTAAAAAATTGTAATGTTCACATAATATAGCGAGCATTTTGTACTACCTCAAATTTCACATTCAAAAGTAATCACCGGTTTTACTAATTTGTATGCCTTTAATCATTTTGTTATTATATTTCACATCGAAAACTTCATATCAGTATTTTCCCATAATATTTTTGTGACCGCTATAACCATAATCGAGTAATTACGTCATCACTTGTTATATCACCCCATGGGACGATTTCATAAACTATAATGGCAAGTAGGGGTTACAGTTTACATAAGTTAATGCATAAACACTATCACTTAATACATCAACATTTGCGTGTTTATAGAATTTTCGTCTCTTTATGCTTTACATAGTATTCAGAGGATCAACTACAATCGAGGCATTCATGGATAAACAGGTCGGGAACCAGGTTGACTATGTTGTATACAGACTACAAGGATCAAGACTAAAACAGTATTACTGTCAGTAATACCGACTTCCCGATATCTGGCAGCCCTTGCCAAAATACCGCTAAGAATTGATAAGATCACATTTCATGATTTAACGTTTCATCCAAGCACTACTTCAGTGACGTTCACCTTGTACAGCATAGACTTATAAAAGCCTTATTTTTCAATTTCGCCGATGGCTTTATGGAGATTGAGGTATTTTTTTGATTTCTACAAATCTGCACGTATTGGATGGTTTTTGTTACCACATATTTCTTCTCAGCTTCCTGTCGTCCGGTTGTCGTGCTTTGTTTCGTTTTGTTTTATATATTGCCCGGATATATTGTTATTTCAAAACCTTCCTTTTTTGTACGGATTTTAATCAGATTTTGTTGTAACTTGTAAAGGATTACAACAGGGCTCGTTAAGGGTTACAAAGGGCTCGTTAAGCTTCTCGCTAGTTTTGTTCCCACGGCTCGTTAAGGGTTACAAAGAGGCTTGTTAAACTTCTCGCTAGTTTTTCCCATGGCTCGTTAAGGGTTACAAAAGGGCTCGTTACGCTTCTCGCGAGTTTTTCCCACGGCCACCATATGCTGTATTGTTTATCTCTTTTGTACAGTGTCCCGGTATAATGTTCATATTTTGCTGAAATAATTTCGTATAACTCGTATTCTAATAAATCAAAACTAAAATTTCATAGTTTCCCTCAGGTGTATCAAATTTCACTTCCAAACAGGATACGATAACAACCATCAGTCGGTTGCGGAGCAGGCGATTACAAGCTTTCTCCAACTATTGCGATCTTGTGCAAGCGAAACAATTTTGTTTGGCTGCAGCATCCCTTCAGTATCTCCCAGGAGGCGCTGGACATACTGTAAGTACAGTGTGCGCGGCCGTCCCGGTTTCCTCTTCCCATGTGGTGGAATATAAAGGACATATTCTTTCACAGGCTCGTCGTCTTCAAGACGCAGTATATGGCCGAGAAATTTGAGTTGATGAATCTTGACTCTGCAAACCAGTGGAGCGGTGTTGGTCAGATTGTAGATGGTTTCATTTGGAATTCGATCCACACGCTTGATGTTTAACATGACTCTGTAGCAAGATGTTGCAATTGATCTGGTTTTCCATGTCCTTGGTGATTATCCAAACAATTAATAAATTTGATCTATGTTATTGGAGCGTGTTGAACGTGTTGAACGTGCTAAATTTATTAGACAATAGAAATAATGTTTCAATAAAATTTTCCATTGAAATTGATTCAACTTCAATAAAGAGCATACTCTGTCTGAATCAATTTTGATATCGCATCAACAGTCTTTTTTATTGATATACTATACAGCTATAAGTTGACCTAATTTCTATCATTTCTATATATCTACTGTCACAGATAAAAAAGTAATCCGTGTTTCTGATAAGATTACAGTTCGCCTCTGTCCCCCCTGCATAAAGCCCGTCAATAATGCTTGTCATCCTTCAATTAAGTATGACACAGATTTGCCGAGAATTGTATTGCTACTTCGATTTTTATGACGATTTATATTATTTATATTCACAAACATGATCACTGCATCATCCGGTGTTTGAATCTTATCACCATATCGTCAAGGATATTATCAATATTATTACTGTGGCAATGAATATCTTATTTTGTATATTGTTTATTGTTGTGATGCTATGTGAAATAAAAGCATTAGCAAAAGGTTAGTTTTGATTAATATGAACGTGTGAAAAACACACGCCAAGAATATCGTCACACTGCTACGATAATTGCCTAAGTCGTTTTTTGTAATATCGAGAACAAGTACAAACAATGGTTCAATCATGCATTTAAATAGATAGATAAATAGATAGATATTTTATTTCCATGCCAATACATACATAATATTACACACATTTCATTGATTAACATGTCACTAATTAGGCATGGCGGAGCCGTCCAAAAGGCCAAAGGAGGCCAGAGGTGGACAACACCTTCCATCTTACATTACATTACATTACACCTATGTTAATCCAAAGTACGAGAGAACACAAGGACAGAACACATAAAATTATGCCGACAAACAATTGAAATTACCATCACATAACTTAAAACATGCCATAATAATAGTGTATTGTTAAGTTTTTTTGAATAAATATATGAAGTATATGAAGTGTTTTTAAATGATTTGAAAATGTGTACCTTACTCATAGAGACTCATATATCAATTCACCAATCTTTGCACAAGAACAAAATGATACTGAGACAAATTAAACGGAATAATCAGAAATGAATAGGATGATTACATAACTGATGCATGCTTGAACCACATTTTGTACTTGTTCCCAAATTTACAACAAATGACTTAGGCACTTATCGTAGCAGGGTGACGATAATGTGAAATTAAGATATAATGAATGACTCTACCAACTAATCTCACGTCATTGTGGGCATTTGGGCTACTTGCACAAAGTCCACACAAAGAGATGTTCCATGTGTTTCTTGTATACAAAAAAGCAGACAAACGAATTATTTTTTTACAGTGACACTTTCAGGATATGTAAAGTGTGTGAATGATGATACCTATTAATTTTGAATTGTATTCGACATCTACAAAAAGAATAATGAAGTACCCAGATTTACCCAAAATTGTACTTGTTCAGTTTAACATTCACAACGTCGCCCAATATTATACCTTATTATTCTGCATTGGCAACTCTGTATCCCGTGCGATCTAACCTGAGGTTGGACTATATAGTCGTGCACATAGTCGTGCATAGCCGGTTTTGCCTACCGTTTCCATTGGTTACGAATTTATACTTATATCTCAGACTGGCTGAGGGCCAATCAAGTGGAAGTTGCACAATAGTCATGATAGTATATTCCCCCATTGACTCGGTCGCTTTTAGAGTCGTTACAGTGTGGTATAGACCTATCGCGTGCGATACCGCCATGTTAGGAGAATTTAGAATCTCTAGCTCTTCATGGTGCAAAATAGTTTTGATCATCGCATTAATTCTCCCTAGTGTACTACTATAATGATAGAAAAGATAAAAAGACTAGTTTGCGTCTGACGTCATCTGTCAATCAAACTCCGAGCACGGTTTGTTTACAAGTGTCGTGATGATATGAGTTGCTGAACACGGCGGTAAAACCGGGCGCCTTATTGTTAATTTTGCACCTTTTAACATACAAACCATCTCAAAAGTTAGGTCTTAATAGTAGGAAACTTTTTTTGGTGAAGGCACCATGTCCACAATGCCTAGAAAAGTTGCTTTTTGCCTTGTAAGAGTACGTATTTTTCGCCATTCACTGCTATTCCTTTTCTCCGATCGGCACCAGCCACATGAATCGACCTTCCTTATACGCGCTATTAGCCAATCAAGGATCGTAGAGAATTTGATTGACAGTGACGTCAGACGCAAACTAGTCTTCTTATCTTTGTCTTTCATTATACACGTGGACATTTTATGAGCCCGCAAAAATGATGTAAGCATTGGCCTGGATTTATGCACTGTCAGTTTCCCACGCGTTTGAATGGGAATTATTTTGCCTACTTTCTACCTGTTTGGGGCGCACAATTCTTCAATATTTTGACAAGTTGACATCAAATGTTCTATTTTATATTGTCAAATGTTCTATTCTATATTGTTTGGCAATAATGTATTTTGCCAACAGTAGGTTCAAAGTTGTACTTCTGTGTCTTTGAGCGCAAAGCTCGGATATTTTATTCCCGATTTGAATTCTGACTCTTCGCAAGGGTGCAGAATTCGGCAGAACTTTGACGATAATTTAGCCTTTTTGGACACTAAAATGCATTCGATCATTAATTTTGTTTCAACCGAGTCTTACATTAGCAAGCACAATAAGGTGGGTACCAATGTTATATATATACCGTTGAACAAATGTTGAAGAAAATTGTCAAATATCTGGCCTGTGTACTATCCCATAGACAGATAAAATAGCGTGAGCCAGTCCTTTAGACAATTGTGTCCGACGTCATCTGTCAATCAAAAATGGTTTGTTTACAACTACAAGTGTCGATGATAAACGAGTTGCATGGTCGAAACCCCAAAATTGGAGTGCAAATTTCTCCTCAAAATATCATAAAATAATTTGTTTTTATGCAAAATATTATATCTATATACTATGAAGAAATGTGGTTATTTTTTACATAATATCGGGTCATGATCCAGAAAAAACACAATATTTCCCAAGTTTGATCTGTTTTCCACCTAAAACAAGTACTCAATTTACATGAAATATTTCCGCCCGGATATAAATAACACGAAAAATATCTCAACTGTCGACATCAGGGCATCAAAATAATTTGCGTCCATGACAGAATCTAACACGAGCATGACGAGGAGAATTGTTTATCAGGTCACCACTTTTTTTAATTTCTGAAACAGTTGTTTTATTTCTTTTTAACTTCTAGCGGTACAAACTGAATAATCAAATTACTATGGTATTTACATTTTGGAAGAGATCATGTTCGGCAAAGCCGAACAACGAGGCCGAAGGCCGAGAAGTGAGGCCGAAGGCCGAGTCGCCTCGCTATTAATAGATTTTAACCTAAGCCGATAGTCATTCTTGAAGGACTAGCAGATCAATGAATTCAGGAAAAAACATAGAGGGATTACTGGGCTTGATAAAATAATATTTTTCAAAAGCTGATCCTGGATAGGAAAATTGCTAATTTCATGTTCATTGTGGACATTTTCGTACACAAGAAACTTTGTGGGTGGGTACAACACGAGGGCGTACAGCGCAGCTGCAACATTTTCAGAACCGACTAATCATGTTTGTGCAACGCTGTATACGCCATGTGGGAAGTTTAGTTCTACGATGAACAGGAATTAACTAATTTTCATATAGATAGTTTATACATGAAGGTGAAGCCGAGTCAAATGAACAATCCAAATCTGATGTAAATTTATGCAGGCAATTGTTCAACAATACAATTCAAAAATATTTTCTTGCCGTTTTAAATATAACTGCGAGGCAACCAAAAAAAGGTTGTTTTACGAGTGCATAGACTTAAATTAGGGTCGGTCGGTCAGGACTTTTTGCAAACATATTTTGAAAATGTTCGGAATTTTTTCAAAAAAAGTTCAGTCAAAATCAATTAATTTAGGCCAAAATAAATAAGCATCAATTGCTTTTTGCACGTGTGCATGTACACTTCATCGTCTACCATCTGCATGAAACTTATTCATCACTGCATTAGGTGCTTTGGGTGCATGACTTCCCTATGTGTATTCAGCTTTTTCACCCTTCTGTAGCTACATGTAACTGTGACACTAAAACTGCTTATTTTGACTAAAAACTGCATATTTATGACTATGAGACTAAATTGTGACTTTACACACACTTTATAGAGACTTTATACATCCGTTTCCCGGATGGTGCTCCTGTAGAAAGGAGGGAATTACGACAATACTACTACTACTAAGGCTGATTTTACACAATAATTTAGCATTGTGTAGAATCAGCAAAAGGCCAGGCCTGTGCATGTACAAAATGTACATCAGAAAGTTAATAATGAATTAGGGATGCAGTAGAAAATGATTTGTGATTTCAAGCTCAGTACCTGATATTTTTAATTCGTTGATGGTGAAGTATTTCCATTGTATTGGTCCATAACCATAATTAATAAATCAAGATCATCGTGTAAACTAAATATTTATTGTTCGGATTTGTTCCATTCTACGTTCCAAGTCTCTTGATTTCTTTCTGCAGTAGGGTGCAGGTCCAGGAATAAAATTCACAATTCCAACCACAAGACGACGCCATTTCTCATCAAATACCGTCTCGGTCTCAGTCAGAGATTTGCTTCCATAATTTACAATTCAACAGTCCCCTTAAAAATAATGACATTCTACATGTACAGTGATAATTTAGTCTATATTTAAATATGAATAATAGTTCCTCATCAACCACTGAAGTTCCGTCTTTGTCTCTGTCGTTTTCCTCTTTGTTGTACGGTTTTTCGTGCCTCCCGTCACAGATCCTGGAATTGTAAAAGTAAATAATATAAAAAATAGAACAAATAAATTAATATTTTCAATTTTTATAAATAAGTAAGTAATTAATTATTTAACAAGATAAAATAATTATAAACTTCAAACAATAACGATTTAATTTAAATTTGCAAGCCATATTAATGTAAAATGCAAGCTAGCTCCGCAATATTACAATCATTGATTGATTTCGAGTCCATTTCAAAATCGACCCCAATTTCAAACCATGTTTTTGCAAACTGAACCAAACCACGATCACAATTTGGTATCACACGAAAGCTTACATCCTTCGCTACGCATAATCGCATGTACGTGACTAATTCACTCGTTTTTTCACATCGAATTCCGCCCGGATAATAACACGGTTTGAAGATTCCAAGTTTCAACACCCCAAATTTTTATCGGAACAACTTTTCATCATCAAACAAGAACAAAAACATGTCGAATTTGGTATCATTCTACGGCAAAACAAAACAAAACTACTCACCATCCATGTTGACTCTGGTTTTGCACAGGGGTCACAAATCGCCCTCAAAAGTTCAGACATAGTCTTCGGGTCCAGTCGCAAAGCGACTGATTATAGCGAACTCCATAACTCGCTGTTAGTGTTAGAAATTCGGTGACCTCGACTGTATGTGTGTGACCTGCGGGCTAACTTCCTAAGTGATCGGGACCAGGGCTGTCAACTCTCACGCATTGGCCGTGAGTCTCACGCATTGGGTCACTTTCTCACGGTCTCACGCCAAGGTAGTATAATCTCCCGCTTTTCACATTCTCGAGCGCCGTGGCTCAAATAATAATGGTAGGCCTACAAAATGAACATTGGAGTCGGCAATTCCCGGTACGCCTCTGTCTCAAGCCAAGCAATTCCAAAAAGTTGACAGTCCTGATCAGGACGCAATTGAATAGAATTGAATTGAATTAGCGCTTTATAGCGTTTTAGCGCTAATAACGCTAATTATCATTACCTAGCACGCTGACGCTAATTTGCTAAATTGAAGGTGAAGTCCCAGTGAGAGGGGCGCAATTAGGCCAAGAAAAAAAAATTGTTTGCTTGCCCTCAATTGAATTTTAACAATGGGGTCGGTCGGTAGGTAAGTAGCGATTTATAGCGTTTTAGCGCTAATAACGCTTATTAATATCATTACCTAGCACGTGGACGCTAATGTGCTAAATTGAAGGTGAAGTCCCAGCGCTATTTATAGCGCTAATTAGCGCTTTTTAGCGTTTGAGCGTTATTAACGCTAATTATCAGTACCTAGCATGCCGAAGCTAATTTGCTAAATTTTTTTGATGCACTTTAGTGTTATTATTCTTGGGGCGGTTTGCGGAGTTTGTTTTTCTTTATAAACATCCTCGTACGTATCATTCATCCATAATTTTTTTTGGTTTTAAACAACACGGTTTTCGAAAGCAATGGTGTACATGTAGCGCTGATGCACTTTATAGCATAGTGCCTAACCAGGATTTCAAAACATAGAAAGTGGAGCACAACTTGTACAATGTACGGTACCTAAAAAAACATTTGCCCACACAACTTATGAATTGTTGACCCCAACTTTTTTTAGGCCAGTGCAGTCCATTCAATCTATAAAGGGGTGACGACAGTTAAAGCTAAAATTTAAATACAATTTTCACAGCGTTTTAACATTTATATATCAATAACCTTCAATGTCCTAACATCATCAGCCAAAAGGAAGCATCATATCCAAAATTGAGTCAGCAACTAATCTTTGCTCCTTCAACATGTAAACACACAATCGTCTATTGTTAACCCCCACTTTTTTTCAACACTAACCCATCATCTACCAACAGCCTATAATGCACCAATGACCAAGAAGACACCGCAACCCACCCCGCCCACGAGAGCATGTTTTAGGCGAGTTACAATATGGGCGAGTTAGGTAAAGGCGAGTTAAAAAGGCGAGTTACCCCCACAGAGTCAGGCTATTTTTAGATATTCCCATGGGTAACACTATGAAGTCCCAGTGGCGAGTTACAGTTACACTATGAAGTCCCGGTGGCGAGTTACAGTTACACTATGAAGTCCCGGTGGCGAGTTACCGCAACACTATGAAGTCCCGGTGGCGAGTTACATTAACACTATGAAGTCCCGGTGGCGAGTTACAGTAAAACTATGATGAAGTCCCAACAGTGAGTTAAAAATGTCACAGTGTAAGTTTTTAAGTACTAGTCCAAAATCAGCAAAATCAGTTTCCAATTTGCTTGAGTCCTCAGTTATCATATATTTCTCTCGGGCTTACAATGATCTTGTGAATTATATAGAGGCAGTGCTACTAGCTGTCGCCTGTGCATAGGCTGCCCTCTTCTTCTAGTATAAATAAAGTCTGAAAAAGTTATACAAATAAAAGTCATAAAACTTTTAAACTCTTTTTTAAATACTTTTTAAATTTTTAAACACAACACAAAGGGGCACAACACGTAACCAGTCAATTGATTGATTACTCAACTATTTTATGTACCATGAAAAATATAAACAAAATGTGATAAACAAGCAACCACTAATATAAAAGAAACCTAATCATATCTCACTACTCTTGAAATAAAGACTCATACAAATACATTTTCATCAACATCAGTGGCGGCCACTGTGCATTCTACTGATACTGAAATCCTTTTGTTTTTACCATCAAAAACTATTTGTACAGTATTAATGGTATTTGTAATAACTATTGATTGCAATATTTAAAATCAAGGCTTATATCTAGTTATATGGTAAAGTGTAATCGTCAAAGAATACATTAATGGTATCATTTTTTTTTTAATAATCAGTTTTTGAATTTTGGTTCAAAATCTTGGACTTTCCAGAAATTCACAACTCGCCGCATGGACTTTCCGGACATTCACAACTCGGAAAACCCTGCAGGGGGTAAATCGCCATTTTAACTCGCCTTTTTCTAACTCGCCTATTTTTTAACTCGGCCGATAACCTGTTCTCCCCGCCCACACTGGCTACACCACTATAAAAAATATCATAATTAGATTGTCAAATGTCAAATGTTTAAACATTACACACACAAACACATTCAACTTCTATTCAACAACAATTTAACCAGGCCAAGTGTCCATGCTCCTATGTTTTCCCTTCAACCAAACCTCTACCGTCTACCTCATTTTAACCCTCTAACCTCTCATTTTCCCTTCTTACAAACATTTAACTAATTACCCCGACCCATCGACTCGCCAAATCCCCACAAGGTTCTGAACAGAAACAAAACATACATCACCCAACCTAAACCAATCAATCACAAACAGTCAAACACCATCAATGATCACCACCAAAACACATGTACCAAAACAAACCACCCAAGCAGAGAACCGCGAAGCCCTAGAACCGCTCTAGTTGTATATGGGTTTATATGTAAAATTTGAAATGAGGAAAAACCCAATCAATAACAAAAAAAGACGTCAATAACAAAACAAAGCATTCATAATTCTTACCTTAAATCATTTTTATTTTCTTCTACGACTTCTAGTGATTGCGCATATGAGCGTAAATGGCAATGTAAATCATCACCACCCTCATAAAACAGAGAACAATAATATCGCTTCTTATTAATATATGGAAATGTCGGTATGGAAATCGATAAGGAAAATGATTCGTCTCATACATTACAGGAAAAGATATCCTTATCCAGTGCTTATCCAGTGCTTACCCTAAAGCAATAAAGGTACTTACTCGACTCAAAACTAATCATCTTATACACTTTTTATGCATTACATATTTTCAAATATCCTTTTCCAATCAACTATGGGTATAATCCATGCCAAGTTTAATATTTTTATTAATAATATCGAATACGAGCAATTGAAAATACTTTTTTCCACAAGCTTTTTTTAAATATATAATATTGATATATATTAATAAGATAAAATGTTCCTGATCGCACCGAAAGAAATGTTCAATTGTAAGGTTTTCATTCAATAATACAAAGGTCTGTAACACAATGGGTCGGAAACCAATTCAAATCGATTCTTATTGCAAAATATTATGAGTGATTACTCTCTTCACAGTTAGGACGCGGGACTACCAATTCTTTAGAAATGCATAGTCGCGCTAAAAGTCGATCGATACATGTTAAAATCAGCACAATTCAGAGATACACCTTTTTGCTATGAAATTTATTTTCTCGGTCAAATATAAAGCAATATTTTTTTTTCTTCAGTAATGTCAGTTAAAGACATAGTGCTTGGATATACATTTTTTTTTAAAATCCTGGTGTTAAAATTCAAGCATCATATTTTGTCTTTTAGTGTGATATTTTTGATTTTTATAGGCCTTTAGTTCGCCCGTGAGCTCTTTACGGAATTCATTTTTTAGCGTCTCAAACTAATATTGCTAAAGAAAGATATTTCCCACCTCTGTAAAGCACATCGTGTGGGTCTATATATTATAGTTTTGTCAGAATTTCCGTTTTTATTTTACCCTTTTTCCCTTCATGCTCCGAAAATGTCAAACTTAGTACTTTATCTCGAGAACAACCAGCAGAAATAATCGATATTTCAATTGTTGTCAACCAGGTCCCTTTTCCATTGAAAACCAGGATTGCCTGACCAGCGATTTGGTAGCCCAAATCCCCAATTCTGGTAAAAATGAGGTGAATTTTGGAAATTTGCTCCCGTGATAGCCTGCAATTTCAATTTATAGGGGCTATGGATTCCATGATTATGAAAACCATTTTGTCTGTTTGTTTGTTTGTTTATTTACCTAGGATGAGGTCCTTGGGAAAATCCACTGTCCAAACCTAGAAAAATTCGCGTGTTATTAGAGGGGATTTTAATTTTCTGTCCCTCCTATCTCCAGGTGAATTTTGAATGACCCCCCCATCGCGGGTTGGCATTTTCATTACACCCTTCAGACTTGCGTTCGGGTTTGTGTAGGCCTATTTGTCATAATTTAGCGCTATAGGACCTACTTTCTAAATGTAGGCTATAGCTATAGCCGTGCTATATAAATATTATAAGGTACCGGTATGTAATATTATGTAGGCCTATGGGGGGTGGGGTGGGTACTCAACACATTTTAACCATGACTTACAATGCAAGGCTCATTGTTGCCATAAATGATTTTTCCTTTAGGTCATTATAAACTTCCATGTTTAACCTTGTATTGTTTTGGCTGCTTCATTATGACTTTCGGTGGGTTTAAGCAATTTCAAACAAACACAAACAAAAGGCACTATACCCAGTCACCTTCATGACAATTGAAACACTAGGTAATTTCTTTGCTATATTGAAGTTCTGGCAACACTGTATCCAGGCCGGGCACCCAGAGATATCGATCCACAATGCTAGTATTAGCCTAAGATTTCACGCATAGATTTGAAAAAATTTTAGCTAGTAGTCAAAAATTATGGAATCAAAACGGAAATTCTGACAAAACTATGATATATCGCTCACGGTGATGTTAGGGAACTATATTACTTTGAAAAGCTAAAAGATTGATCCAAAAAAAGGCTCGCGGGCAGAGTTGAAGCCTATCAAAATCGAAAATCTTACACTAAATGACTGAATTTCACGACTAAGTTTAACACTAAGATTTGAAAAAAATACAGTATCAAGCATTACAGTTTTTCCTGACATTTACTGAAAAAATGAAAATTATTGCTTTTCATTTGGCCGAGAAATTCGATCGTTTGTATTGCCTTATTAAATGACTGAGTGAGCCTTGCAGAACAATAACAATCTGTAGTCCCGCGTCCTAACTGTTCAGGATATTTCTGTTCTACTTGTCTTGATTTTGTTCCCTGATTGTTTGTAATATTTTAGTTCAGGATATAATCTCACCTGATCTGACATTTCCATTTCTCTCCAAAATCACTGTGTAATATATTGATGTGCCAATATGACATTGAAATAAAAGGTTGTAATGAATTTTGAAAACAAGTATTACCTTATTACCTTAATACATTCAGAAGTATATGACAGTGTGTAAAAGGAGAACCTGAGTTCAATTCCCGACGGGGAGATTTACTGGGATATGGATTTAGGAATAAATGTCTGAAATTAATTGGCAATCACTGTATATTAAATTCAGACTTCTGCTTTCCCCATGGTTCATTTTATAGTATTGGGTAAATGAATCATAAAATGGTAAAGGTATCCCGTCCTTCGGAGGGGAACGTTAAACCGTCGGTCCCGTGTACAGAGAGCCATACCTGTACATGTATCTCGCAGCCAGTTTCCAAAAGAGTAGGGTGTTAACCCCTAACTGTTGCAAACCCGTCCCGGTGTTCAAATGGACCACAATGGAAATAAGCTTCAATAGAGGCTTTCTTGGTGATCCAGGGTTGTCAAAACCAGAACAAATGAAAAAAAGTGTTGCATTTATTATGATACGAAATATCTAATTCCAATGAAATTTAAAAAAATACCAACAACAATGTATTATTGTGTTTAATTATGGAACTGCCAATTGCTAATTATCTAACCCGGCTGGATTGTATACATTGTAAGTCCACCTATCTTAGCTTTTATCTCAAATAAAACCTTGAACTGTTCCTGAGCAATAAGAAGCTGAGAGGAATAACATTTACATGGCTTATTTTAAACTTTAATTAGCTCTGCATATTTATAAGTGCGTAAGCTTTCTTACCTAGACTCACACAAAAGAACGTTCTTTTGAGTAAAAGTAGTGCAAAAAGAACAAATTTTCTTTTGTTTAAGTCTCTGTAAGAAAACAAGTGCAGTAGTTAAAATCGGCAAACCACTTGTACAGTATTAAAATGCACTTGAATAAAGATTTGCAAGGCTCACAATTACCTCGAAAGTGACCGATCGTGTATATTCAAATTCTTTCTCCAAAAAATAATTGCCGTTTTTACAGAATACGATGTGACACATTCAAGGTAATTGTGGAGCCCTGCTCTACTATACCGTCACTCAAGTGAATTTGCTTATAAGATTGGATACATATTCGAGGTTATCATGGTAATTGTAAGGCCATGCACTGCCTTTAGTCAAGTGAATTTTATTATATATTGGCAACATTTGAGGAAATTGTGAGGACCTGCACAACCTTTACTCAAGTGAATTTGATTATGCGATTGGCCGCATTTACTAAAGTGGATTTGACATGATCATACCCAGCACAGTGTCATCGCCCCGATATCTTCATGGCAGAAATCGCCATGGTAGGTTGAATCCACAGCCACGCGTGGTCATTTTGTTCCGACCTTTGAGACGCATAATGAGCCGAGAGACATGACTAAGGCTACTGACACTAAGCTTACTGACACTAGCCTGGTATAAAAACCCGAGATTCAAATGCAAAATATCGAGGGTTCAGAACCAGGAAGCCGTAACTCACTATGACCAGCTCTCACAAATTGAGCTTAAAGTCGGCGCCTTGCTTTGGTCTTCAAAACTAAATTTTCCTCCACAATGTCTTTTGTTTTCTGTTGGATTTTATCAATGGACTGTATCTTCTATAGTGCCCTGGCGACTTTATGCTAATTTTGTGGGAGCAGGTTATTGTGAGTTGAGGCTTTCTGGCTCTCAACCCTCGACATATCATTTTAAAAAGTCCTTTCATACTCATGGTTGAAAAAGTACAATGAAATCGCATAATTGCATGTTGGGTGATTTTGAACGAAATAAATACGAACAATCTATTTGATACAACCATGAATATAGAATCAAGTAAAGCAACAACACCCTGACATCAACACTGTAACATTTACTGAAATATTTTTTATTAAGTTTTTAATCATTTTTACCCGACCTACGTTATGGCTTAACTGTGACACAATGGATTTAATGGGCATTATGAATTCAAGCAATTCAATTTAAGGGCTGGGGTATGAGCGACCTTGAAGTTCCGGTATCTGGAGAGGGGAAGCAATGAGTTACCCCAAATCACAGCGGCAGGTAGTGACTGGGCCGCCGAGTGCTAATATATATTTATTTTGGAAGGTTCGTGTTTGTTTTAAATTTTGGGGCGTTTTTCCAAAATTTGATATTTTTGGTCATATTTCAAAAAAGCGACATGCCAAAGACAACTCTTTGGGCACATAGTTTGTTATTGTTATTGCAGTTCTTTTCCACATACCTACGTTAACATTCGATTGGGTGATTTACTAATATTATATATTTTATGACTGCAATTTGGCGTTTTCAATGCGTTTTACACGTATCATGAAATTAACGCAAATATCTAGTCACGCTGCTTTTAGAATTTTTACCTGATCGTCGGCTTTTGCAGGCAACAGAATGCAGATTGGCTCACGATAGATGTCGTATTCCTCTATGTGGTTCACTCATTGATAAAATGAGTTTGCGTTCCTTGTAACAACACACACATTGCCGTCTGGAAACCGGGTCTGGTACTGATTTTGGGACAGCCAATAGACTTCAGCGCCGTATCAAATCTCATAAAAACCACACGACTGACGACTATGTGTTTATGTTTCCCGCACGAAAGCTTGTGTCTACATCTATTACTATACTTCTTTGGAAACGTTGACCTTTGACCATTGTTTGTATAACGCCCTGATATGACCTTGATATGTTCGCTTGATTGGGTACGTTATAGCATCCATTTCATTGAGGTGTTAGGACTTGGTCAGTAAATAATACTTGCAGGGATACAATAGTTTAACATGGTGTGTGAGCATGGTGAAAGACTCATTATTGATTAGGCGCGGACATATTAAAGGCACAGGTCCTTTGCGTGTATAGCAGAAAATTATAATAGAATGTGTGAATAGAATGTTTGGAATTTTGCAACTAAAATACTAACTGCATTCTGCATTATGTATTTATTTATTTATTTAGGCCTATGCCTATTTATTTATTTACTGACTTATTTATTTATTTTATTTATTTGGTATAGGCCTATTAGTTAGTAGGCCTAGTTAGTAATATTCCATGATAGGCCTACGTCGGTTTATTATTGATTGTTGATAACTTGACAACTTGATTGATTGATCGATTGATAGTCATTTCACATTATATTCCTAGTTTATAGGCCAATTTGAATAACATCGTACATTAGATAAATATACCTATCAGTATTGATTTATTCTATTCAGCAATATCAAGGATTACTATCAAACTTCTCATAGCTGATTGTCAGTTGGCTCAGTGGTAACGCAGTAGGTTTTACAACACCGAGGTCCCGGGTTCGATTCCCACCTCTGCCTATTTTTTGCAAGGCTGAGAAAAAATGAAATTTCTGGACTGCAAACTTATTTGGCGCGCGATCTGAGCTGGTCCTTTTCTGGTGGCTGTGTCTGTTACAGGCACACTCCCTCTGCATCCAAACCAGGTTCACGCTCATTACACCTCCCTTAACCTAGGACACACGTCCAATTAATATTCCGTCAGATCTCCACTTTATGATGTTTGAAAAAAACGTCTTGCTGTCACCGCTTACTTATGCCTGGAGGTGTACACCAACGATATATTAATGTAAAGTACTCTGATTTAATTAATTTCTTATATCATGCACTTAATCTAGATGTTTCAATTGCTGTATTAGAATTTCTTTGGCATGCAACAAACGGCAAGAGCTCAACAGCGGTTCAAACGGCTACAACTTGATTGCATAGACGTAACTTTAATTAAGATCTAGTCGCCATGTACAGGAAAACATTTTCTTCATTACTATGTTAGCATATTTGTTTAGGATATGGAATGTCTTACATGTCTTACAATGAACTTACATGCAATGTCAAACACCGCCCCTTTTATGTATCCATGTAAACAAAAAACAAAAATGAGAAGAATGTCAGCGTAAATGTGAACAATTAGCACAATAAGCAAGCTAATACGTTGGTACGTGTGACTTGCATTGTGGTCCCACATCATGTAAACAGCGAAACATGCGATTTCGCTAGCATGGTAACCACAAATCGAATGTTTTTTCACGAGTTCTTTGGAAATAATTCGAGTTGGAACGTCAAATTTCAGGATGATAATGAGCAAAATATGATCAATTATATGGTACCGAAATCTCATGCAACAATTAGCTAAATAGGGGGATGAGGCTTTCGATCATGTGTCACGGGCCTTTGAAATCTAGCACTTCAGGCTCAGCGCTTATCAAGTGCATACAGGGTGTCCCAGAAAAAAGTACCGAGTGAATAAAAATGAACGTAAGTCTAGTAATAGACATCAGAATAAAAAAAAATGAAAATGTAGCGCATAGCCTATTTCATTGTGCATCACATATAAAAATGTTATTTGATTCAGTCGACTGGTTGCGAAGATATTAACGATTTAATACATAATACGCTCATCAATACAGTTCATTCCAAGTTTGATCAACAGGCACTCTTTTCATATTCACTCAGCGTTTCCTAAAGCTTGTGTATCTCATTAAATTTAGTCCATCCTATCTATTTTATAATCCGACGATGTTATGTTAATTGTTATTCATGCTTTCACTGAAGATAAATAACAATTTGTCCGAGAAAACTTTGATTTCTGCAATTGGAAGGTTTCCAACTTTAATTCTTAGGTTGTGCAAATATGTTATATTCTAACTTTCCCAAGAATATTTGAGCCAAGAATGACAATGATCAAGTGCTTACAGCTTAACGTGTGATTTTTGATACCATGCAACATTAATGTTGGAGTTTTAAAAGATTTAAACTTTGCATTGCAATTGATTGGAAATATTCCAAAAACATTATCTACCAAAACACGTTTCAAAACGTAAAAGGGGCCAAGTTTAAAAAATCTTTCCTGTGTGGCTTTTCACCCTTTTTTTAAACTTGGTCCCATTCAGTAAAGTGGTACCGTAATAACATGAAGAATGAGTCCTAATTTCTACATGCAACAATTAGGTTTAAGACTGTTCGAAAGCGGTGCAATATGACGTAGGCTATGTATTATCAAAAACATTTGAAGGTTTATGTTTCATTATATTGCGTGTTCATATTATATATACTTAGCAAATTGACTGTCTGTCAACCTGTTACATATTATAGGCCCTACATCTGTACATAAGGCGCAGGATCGCACAAGACGATGAAGAATTTAACAAAGTGAGTATTTGCTACTTTTGCTTAAATCAAAATACATTATAACGTCTTTACGGAAAAACTTCAATCAAGCACGAACATTAATTAATTTACTCTACAAAATGAACACTGACAACTAAGAAAACAAACAAGTAGCCTAAAGATGACTTCGTATGGGTCTTTAGAAACTTTCATAAATGGGACCAAGTTTAAAAAAGGGTGAAAAGCCACACAGGAAAGATATTTTAAACTTGGCCCCTTTTTACGTTTTGAAACGTGTTTTGGTAGATATTAATTCTTTTTTTGAGGTAAAAAGATATTGCGCGGTAAGTGGTTCTTTGTAGCCATGCGAGGCGAAGTAGTTGGATATCCATATTTCGCGGTTAATGGTTCTTTGTAGCCCTGCGGGGCAAACTAGTTGGATATCCATATTTCGCGATGAGTGGTTTTTTGAAGCTTCGAGGGGCAAACTAGTTGGATATCCATATTTCGCGGTTAGCAGTTCTTTGTAGCCATGCAGGGCAAACTTGTTGGATATCCATATTTCGCGGTTTGTGGTTCTTTGTAGCCCTGCGGGGGCCTATGTTCGATATCCTCATTGCGCGGTTAGTGGTTTTAAACGACCTGTAACCACCCCAATCAGCTGCATGGGGTAAAAGAATTATTTAAAAATAATAGCTGAACCCTATAGTTCAGCCAGGGACTGGAAACGACATATTGATGACTATATATAGAGTGTATTCAATAAACCCAAGCGGAACGAGAGCTGCTAAGTAACCGCTATCCTAACCATAAACACATGCATTATCAGACAACGAGTGTTCCATTTCCTCATAGCTTCTCACGTTGTACACACGTCAGTCGAATTTGGCGGTGTTGGTTTGTTAGCCCTCCAAGTTATAACATCGTTCACTTTGTGATGATATCATTTCAAGAGGTCACTTCCCGATTAACATGATTAAGCTAAACAGCCCATGGAAGAATTTTATGCATGAGCATTGAGCAACCACATCAATGATGTAGTAATGAATACCCTCTATTGTTATCGGATTAATTTTTACGACCTTCGATTACATGGGAGTAGCAACGAGGACACGGTGTTTGATTTCACTCACATAATAGATCAATATTGACCTTCATCCAGCAAGGATCAGCCAAGCACTACAGTGGCCAAGCACGAAAGGTTTCTTGTTATCTCTTCAAGTATTTTTACCTTAGGTCTATAATCATAATGCAGGCCTAAATCCGGGCCTAAATTAAGTGTACTGTTCGAGTAGGAGGATTTGTTTGATATTATTCTTGATTTTGAATAATATTATAGTACCTGTTTGTTTCCATATCGGTTATTAAAATTACAATTCACCACATACACATTCCAGTTTGCTAGAGGTTTATAATAAATAAATGAATAGGTGTTATTATTTCGAATTATAATTATTTAGGGAGAGTGTTTTAGGATTTTGTTAGAAAAGGGATGATTGTTGATCATGTTTATTTTATTGTTGTATGTATTTTCCTGTCATTTCCTGCAAACCTAATAAAGATATTTTGATAATTGAAAATAGTCTGTATCATAAATCGTAGAGGTTGAAAGAGTCAACAAGCGTCAGAAATTATAATTTGCCATGGAACTTCGGTCATATTTTCATTTGAAATATAACTGGATGTTAGGGTCTGCATGCATGGTATGCATAGTATGATGATATACAGACACTGACCTTTCCCTAAAACTATTAAGCAGCAAGTTGTGTATCACACCCACCATGGGTTCGAACCCCTTTATTGTATTTTATTGTTAAACCTGAATAGCGTGATTACTTTTGAATGAGCGGCAGCACACATATTTTTTTCCTCACATCTTCTCTGTAGTACAAAGCTGTCTTTTTATCTAGTGTTTAGACAATGTTTACTCAACCATTGCTATCAATGGATGTTGCCATTTTTGACGATTTCTAACTTTTGAAATGCCCAAAATGAATCAATAAAACCGTGTATAAGATATTTGCGGGGATATTTGGGCGCGATTACAAAAATTAGAAAATAAATGGGCACTTCTGGGTTGGGTATCTATACGCTGGCGAAGTTACGTAATAATCGGATTAACTACCATAGCAATAGGTGAAAACTATTTTTGAATATACCGCGCTGCACTGATACGTTCACGCGGTACCTCTGCATTGAACCATATCATGCTGATCACTTGCACCTGGAAGATTAGTATCTTTGAAAAGACCTGTATTGTATTCAATCTATGATTGCAGACATACACAGGTGATGAGTGTAACCTGCTTGTAGTGCAGCGCGATATGTTCACCTATTGCTATGGTAACTAATCCGATTAATTACGTAACTTCGCCAGCGTATAGAGGCCCTGCATGAAATTATTGATTGGCTCCAAACAAAGAATTTGAACCGGTGTCCTTCACCGTAGTTATGGCGGAGTACAGTCCATTCAATCAAATGTTGTCATCAACCTATTTGATCGTAGTGCAGGGTTATGTGTGTGAGACGAACTGTCACGGTAGATTGCAATCATGCTGCTTTTGTTGAATGCATTTGAGTAGTCTGCCATATTTACGGGATGATACGTCACATGCAATGCCTCTATAGATTCTATAGAATTTAAGTATGATATATTTTCGATGCCAATATATTTTCACTTTCAAAGTTTGTAGTTTTCATAATTGCAATTTCTGAATATTATATAAAAAGCGGGAATAAGTCTATAAATGTAAGAGTATGGGATCATTTTGAATGTTAATAAATGCGAAACGCCGGCGGTAGACACCTGCAAGATCAGGGATTGCCGCGATTCTTGCAGTAGCTTTTATGAATAGAATACAATAGTGGATACAATAGCGGATACAATAGCGGAACAATAGAGCTCTCTTACGGGTAAATAAACCTCGTCGCGTTTTGCTAAATTTCACTTCTTCTTTTTCATGAACTAACCGTTATTTCATTAAGTAACCGTTATTTTTTAAAACTTGGCAAAACCTCGACGCGAGGTTTTTAATTATAAATGTGTGTGAGAAATTTTTTAAGCCAGCTGGAATTCTTTATGCAATAATTCTTATACAATATTTATATCAGCATTAACGAAAAATGACAGTTCAAATTAAACTGCTTGTAAGCAAGACAAAAACTCAAACTAAATAGCTGACACTATGTCTTCACACCACGTAATCGAGGTACGATTTGATACACCGGTTTTTAAATGTTTAATAGGATTTATTATAAATATTTTTAATCACACACACACCCGGCACACACATGGTCACTACATTGTCTTTGGATAACCAATAGCAGATATTTAATCTCATGTGGGTAATTGAGATTTGGAAAGGAAGAATCCTGAGCGAGAAAAAAAAAACTTGTACAAAACATAGTTTTGAATCATTCTCATAATGTTCTACGATTTCAAGTGAGTGGCATTTGAGAGTTGTCAATGTCAATGCCATTTCATCAGTCGCCTAAAACCAAAACAATAGTACCGCTTCTTGTTATTATACGGAAATCCCTGGACGGAAATCGATAAGGAAACATTATTTGTCTTCTATAACACAGGAAACCCTACCAGTGCTTACATAGAGAAACCTCATACAAAATTTAATCTGTCCTTTTTCAATCAACTATATACAGACATCCATCCATCAAGTTTGATCATACGAATTGAACATTCGTATTGATCGACCCATTGCAAATACTTTTTTCAGCCTCTCTTCATATAATACGCCGACGTATATAATAAGAATGTTTCTAATCGCGCAGAAAGAAATTCTGGTCCAATTTTATCAGTATGCTTCAACTGTATTTATAAATACGTATTCATAAATACGCACGTGACCTTCTACATAGCGAGTCTTCCTGTACATTTGCATGCAAAGGCGGTAAACAACACGATACTACTGTGCAGCAAAATTGTCTATTTTGTCGATAAATGTTTTTTTCCATCGGCAAATATTTTCAAAATGTTTTTGATAACATATTATAAATTCGAAATCCCCCATGTGTAATCGTTTTGCTATTCAATTAATACTTAAATTTGATGATATGTATATAAGGAGTTCCTATCCTTTTCAATGGCATAAGGATTTGGTCACGCTTGCTGGTCTTGGTATGTGCGTGCACATGGGTCACGCGCGTATTTATAAATCCGTATTTATAAATATAGTCGAAGGTAGCTGTTTATGGAATTCATTGGGGAATAATACAAATGTCTTTAACACAATGTATCAGAAACCAATTCAAATCAATTCCTATAGTAAATATGAGTGAATACTTTCTTCGGGCATGTCTTGTGTAGGAATGTGTTTGATGTCATCGTTGCATAACATTTCAGTTCAAGGTATAGACGAATCCAACGAGCTAAGTCATGGTCAGGATTTGGTCGGCCATATTTGGTTCCCCGCATGCACCAAACAGGTGTTGTGAGTGCCCAATTGGGTGGATTAAACCCGCTTAAAATTCGATGTTAGATTCTTTTGTGTTGTAAACTGTCATCATTCTTTTGTCTACGTGTAACACGGGTGATATAATGCAGTTTATAATACCCTTCAAGGCCGCATCATCTCACATTTTAGGTGAGATAGTTGGGTCCCCGTCGCGGCTAATGGCTGCCATTGAGGAGTAGGAATGCGTGAAATTGGATTCGTCTATACTAATTTCTGCTCTTATTTGCTCTTTCCTCAATATAATTGCAATGAAATAAAAACAATACCAACGATGATATAAAAGTAGTGTGTTTAATTATGTAACTCCAAATCATAAATACCCCATTACCAATTATCTAATCCTGAATCGTACAAATTTGAGTTACGTCTAACCATTCTAGCTTTTAGATAACCTTATCTCAAATACAACCTTTATTTGTTCCTGATCAATAAAAGAGCTAAGAGGAATAACATTTTATCTTTCATAACTTCAATTAGCTCTGGATATTCACAAAAGAGATTTGTGGGAAGAAATGTTTTATTCATAAGCAAATAGGAGAACATGTTGTATGTCTAAAGAAAAGGGGATTTCGCAAAGTCATATAATTGTATCATCTGCCGTTTAATGTTCACATAATATCGAGGGTTGAGAGCCAGAAAGCTTTAACTCACAACCACCTGCTCCCACAAAAATGAGCAAAAAATCGCCAGAGCACTATAGAAGATACAGTCCATTATACATGACAAAATTCAATAAAAACAATAGAAAAATTGGTGGAAATTTGATTTTGAAGGCCAAAACAAAACTCCATCCTAACATGTTTGGTATGATTTTCAAAGGTATAAAATAAGAATTTTAAAACTGGAATATCTCCGAAAGTTATTTTGACAAGTTTCAGTTTCAAAAGAAATCACATGTTTTACTAAATTTTATGTTTTTAAATTTTTTTAAATTATTTCACAACGGAAAAAACGGAAAATCAGTATTTTCCTATAATATTTTCTTTTTAAATTAACCACGTACCGCTATAACCATAATTGAGTAATTACGTCATCACTTGTTATATCATCCCATGGGACGATTTGATAAACTATAATAGAAAGAAGGGGTTACAGTATACATACAATACAATGCATAAACACTATCACTTGATACATCAACATTGCGTGTTAATCGAATTTTCGTCTCTTTATGCTTTACAGAGTATTCAGAGGATCAACTACAATCGAGGCAGGTTGTATACAGACTATAAGGATCAAGACTAAGTAAACAGTAATGTCGACACCCGATGTCTGGCGGCCCTCGCGAAAATACTGCTATAAATTACGATTCATCCAAGCGCATACTGCAGACTGCCGTGACGTTTACCTTGTATAACATTTATCCCAAACACCCAGAGGGGTTTTTTGCTATCGGAAAGGAAAGGAGAAATGAAAAAGGATAGAAGATGAACAAAGAAGTTACTTGATACCCCCGGGATTCGACCCTTTAAATTTTTTATTATTTTTTTTTCTAAATTAAACATTAGCATTTGCCATCAAGTGTCTCTTACTATATCAAAAGTTACTGGGCGCATGGACACATTGTATGTGATATGTGTTAAATCAAACAGAGACGCGGGGCCGAGATCTTCCGAAAATTTACGAAAGTCTTCTAGAAACACCTAAACCATCCAGGTGTGAAGAAGACAATCAGCCAGTCACAACTGCCTGAGGATGGACACAGATCGTTTTGCAAGGTAAATGAAAATGTCCTTCATTAGTTTCCATTGAAAGTTTCAAAACTCCTTTTTTTAAGTACCGGAACATATGAGCCTTCACTGCTAGACGTTTGTTGTAAAAGGCCTGTGGCTCGTCAAGCTTCTCGCGATTTTTTTCCACGGCCCCTAGCACTATATTCTGTATTATTTTGTTCAGATTTGTACAGTGTTCATATTTTACTGGCAAAAATCTCGTATTTCTTGATAACTCGTATTCTAATCGAAACTAAATTATCATTATTTCCTCCAGGTTTATCAAATTTCGCTTCCAAATAGGATACAATAGAAACTTTTTATTGGATTAAAAATAAAACTTATTCTAAACGAAACTAAATATTGATATTCTATTATTGCAACTACAAACAATGGAGAAAAAACAATTATGAAACCATGAAATTTGTTTTTATTCTAAATATTTTGAATAGAATAGCATCTTTTTATTAAAATCAAGCTATATATATCAAATTAACTGATTACCCTGGGAATGGGATGTTTCCCTCTATCATGTGATGATCAGCTTAGGTTCTGCTGTCTCAACTATTGACCAAATATGGCCACATAATTGGAATGAAAATCAACTTTTGATTTGACTGGTGAATTGAAATGTATATTGGCACAAAGTCATGCATGTGTACATCATAATGTGGTATCTCAGCACCATATCCCCTTTGGTTAGCTTCCCCATTTGTGTGATATAATATCTTGATGCAGATATTTTCAGCTGAAGTCGTTTTGACTCGCACCAGCCCGCAAGTTATAGCAACAGTTTTTCCAAACGCAGTTCAATTATTACAACTGGAACTGATTTTACTTCAATTCTGGAACCGATTTTACTTTTCAAGAGAGTTTGCCTTAGAACTTCAAAGTTACCGTATGTTCGCTTGCTGTAATATTTTTGCTGAAATAACTGAAGTAGGTAAGAAAAGATCATTTATAAACATCTCAAAAAAGTAACTAACCCCCTCCCCCCTTAAATAATAGCCATCGTTCAAAAACGGGCGATTGTATTACAAAGTGCAATAGGGTGCGTCAGTGGCGTAGCGTGGGTCATCATATGGGGGGGGGGGGGGCACCGGGTCTGATGGGTGGGGGCACAAGCCGTTTTTAGATAAACTCAGGGAGTATATCTTTTATTTGCATTTAGAATATAAAAAACAAGCTTTGTTGTAAACACTATTTCTTCTTGTGATATAGAGCATGATCTTAATTAATATACTCAAGGTTTATATTCTATTAATAAGTATTAACTCAAATCCTTGCCACGCTCCTGTTCAATAGTGTCAAATCGACACACAAATGATCAAAATTATTGAAGTAGGGCATGCTGTCAACTAATTAAGAATAAATTGTCTTAATTTTAGACCATTGCGGAATTATAATTCCAAATTTGTCCCTGAATCCCACGCCACCAGGCTTGCGTTTTGAAACAAATCTACACGTCTCATGATATACGGTATCTCAAAGGGAATGTATTTAAAATGTTCTTTTTTTACCACGGTTATCTGATTTTATCACATTGCGTGATTAAAGTTCAATTAAAAATGACGCATCACTGTTATAACTTTTCCAGTTTGTGAACCATTTCAAGTTGATCTTAGAAAGGCAGCATCAAAATTGTCAACAATGCAACAAAATAATGTACATATCAAGTGCTCAGTGCCAGAAGTGGGTAAGTGCAATAGCTACCATGTGTAGCTGCCATGTGTAGGTGAGTACAATATACTTTGTGTAAATTGCCAAATGTTCACAGGGCAGCTATCGCACTTACCCACTTCTGGCACTGAGCTGTCGATACTTGTAATTACGTTCAATTTTCCAGCTAATTAATCATCCGTCACTTTCTGCAACAAATCTACACAGCTATGGCACGATTTAGGGCAAGGTTGAAAAAGTGAGGAAATTGAACATCACAAAAAACATCACCGGGTACGCCCTCTGTTTTATTTCACCACCCACGAAAAATTGATTTCTTATGTATTACTTTGTTCCGTGATGAAAATCGTGATGTTTTATTTCATCACGTTCCAAAATAAACGATGTATTATGTATTACTTTGTTTTGTGATGAAAATCGTGATGTTTTATTTCATCACTCTCGAAAAATCGATTTCTTATGTATTACTTTGTTTTGTGATGAAAATTGTGATGTTTTATTTCATCACGCTTTAAAAGAAATGATTTCTTATGTATTACTTTGTTTTGTGATGAAAATCGTGATGTTTTATTTCATCACGAAACAAAGTAATACATAAGAAATCATTTTATTTAGAGCGTGATGAAATAAAACATCACAATTTTCATCATAAAACAAAGCAGTACATAAGAAATCCATGCTTTGTTTTATGATGAAAATTGTGATGTTTTATTTCATTACGCTTTAAAAGAAATGATTTCTTATGTATTACTTTGTTTTGTGATGAAAATCGTGATGTTTTATTTCATCACGAAACAAAGTAATACATAAGAAATCATTTTATTTAGAGCGTGATAAATAAAATGATTTCTTATGTATTACTTTGTTTTGTGATGAAAATCGTGATGTTTTATTTCATCACTATCGAAAAATGGATTTCTTATGTATTGCTTTGTTTTGTGATGAAAATTGTGATGTTTTATTTCATCACGCTCTAAATAAAATGATTTCTTATGTATTACTTTGTTTCGTGATGAAAATCGTGATGTTTTATTTCATCACTCTCGAAAAATTGATTTCTTATGTATTACTTTGTTTTGTGATGAAAATTGTGATGTTTTATTTCATCACGCTTTAAAAGAAATGATTTCTTATGTATTACTTTGTTTTGTGATGAAAATCGTGATGTTTTATTTCATCACTATCGAAAAATTGATTTCTTATGTATTACTTTGTTTTGTGATGAAAATCGTGATGTTTTATTTCATCACGCTCTAAATAAAATGATTTCTTATGTATTACTTTGTTTTGTGATGAAAATCGTGATGTTTTATTTCATCACTATCGAAAAATGGATTTCTTATGTATTACTTTGTTTTGTGATGAAAATCGTGATGTTTTATTTCATCACGCTCTAAATAAAATGATTTCTTATGTATTACTTTGTTTTGTGATGAAAATCGTGATGTTTTATTTCATCACTATCAAAAAATGGATTTCTTATGTATTGCTTTGTTTTGTGATGAAAATTGTGATGTTTTATTTCATCACGCTCTAAATAAAATGATTTCTTATGTATTACTTTGTTTCGTGATGAAAATCGTGATGTTTTATTTCATCACTCTCGAAAAATTGATTTCTTATGTATTACTTTGTTTTGTGATGAAAATTGTGATGTTTTATTTCATCACTATCGAAAAATGGATTTCTTATGTATTACTTTGTTTTGTGATGAAAATCGTGATGTTTTATTTCATCACGCTCTAAATAAAATAATTTCTTATGTATTACTTTGTTTCGTGATGAAAATCGTGATGTTTTATTTCATCACTCTTGATAAATTTATTTCTTTTGTATTACTTTGTTTTGTGATGAAAATTGTGATGTTTTATTTCATCACGCTTTGAAAGAAATGATTTCTTATGTATTACTTTGTTATGTGATGAAAATCGTGATGTTTTATTTCATCACACTCTAAATAAAATAATTTCTTATGTATTAATTTGTTTCGTGATGAAAATCGTTATGTTTTATTTCATCACTCTCGAAAAATTTATTTCTTATGTATTACTTTGTTTCGTGATGAAAATTGTGATGTTTTATTTCATCATGCTATAGACCTGTGAACGTATAATAGACTGTGAGTAGACAAGAGTAGTTTGTAGTCACAATGCCAAAAATTCATGGCATTGTGATATTGGAGCTTAAGTCTTAAAGTTTGGTATACTTCTTGGGTGAGATGTAGAGTGTGTATGATAAATGGAACAATAATTATAGTTGTTACATGCATTTTAAGAAAAAAAATTCATTAAAACAGTATGTTGTTTAGAAAAAATGTATAAAGTGATGATGATGATGATGTCTCCAAAAGTGTCCCGGTTTTTTTTCTTGCCCTAAATCGTGCCGTATCTAAATCTACACCCCAGGTTATGACATTTAAAGGCCTTCCATTCAGTCCTTGAAAAGAAGTTACACATCTGCCCACGACACGGTACAAGGGGAAGGGGAAAAAATAAGTGAAATAAGATACATGGAAAATATAACAGATATTTCTGTTTCCATCATTTTTACCGATACTAATATCGTGTAGTATTTGAAAGATTTTAAAACAATAGTCGGAAGATTTATATTCATATTTATAGAAGTGTAATTCGAGAACTAACTTCCTTGATCAATATTATCTTAAGACTCTTCAAAGTGTTCATGCACTGTAATACAAGATATTTGTCATTGTATCAGTGTTAGTGAATTTCTCTATTTTTTTAAATATAAAATGGAAATTGCCTTTAATGTACAGTGAGTAACCAGGTTTGTCCAAAGGCTTAAGTGCTTTGTTTCTAATGCACTATTAAAGATATGAATGTTAATGTAATATATATTCGTAAGTCGAGCAAATATTTATTTTGAAATCTAAGAACGCTGTCCACTGTATAGGCTGTAAATTGCTTTTGTGGATCTTTGTTGTTTGATGGGATCATTTATTAGTTTTGAAACAAAACATCATGTACAACCAAATTTTAGGCTTGAAACAGCTAAATGTGATATCATCCTAATGTATACAGATGCTTTTGAGTCATTCTCGACTTTAATTTTCCCTCTTTTACAATAGCACTTTTTATAGCTTTTTCGGATATCAAATGTATTTATGTATGACAAAATTGGTGGCGCTATTTAGTTACTGGAAATTACTCTTTCAAGCTTTTAATACAAATAATTCATTTTACTTTTCAATAAAATATGTTTATAAAAATTTCCTTGTTGCTTGTTTCACCTATTCCAGCTGTTTTAATGGCAGTATTAATCACCTACCCCTTGCAAATAAAGAAATATGATTTAGGATAAATAAGGCCATCTATAGTTTGCATTTAGTTAATAATGAAGCCAATTCTATATAAATCAAACAACCGTGACATTTGACTTAATATGATCGGTTTCATATTGCTGAAAAAACAGATACTCAACTAGAATAAGCACATTTCAACAACTCATATGCTGCTGTTTAAACGCCCATATCTCGAAAGTATATTCGCTTTATTGCTTTATTGGAGTGTATCATATCAAGTATCAAGACTATAGCCGTATAATTATGGAAACATAATTATATTGAATTTTCATCGATTTTCAATCGATTGGTGGTATTTTTATTTTCACTTTGTCGCCGAAAAAGTCTCCTTTGACTTCTAATAGAACTTCTGATCAACCGCTTTCCGGCAAGATTCCCGGGCATGATTTTAGAATGAACAAGCAAACCTATACCTGTCAGACGGTCATTTGCATTCAAATAGGAAAAACAAGCTTTGTTTTTAAAAGGATCTGTTTTGATTCTTTTGAGTGATTTTATCGTGTCCACCTACTTTGTTAAACGCACATAATAGACTATGGTCTTAACCCCGGGGGTTTAACCGGATTAATTCGAAGTTAATATTTTACTTTAAAAGCTGTTTACAGAAAACGGGTCCTTTGCATAAATCTCTAGATATATTTTAAACTCGGCTTTGGCTCTTAACTCTCTCCATATGCGGCTGTCGACTGCAGACGACAAGTTTCTTTTTTTAATTCACAAATTTCAGAATTGTACATTTTCATGACCATATTTGGAATCAGCATTAAAAAGTGCATTAAAATGAGTACAAACAAGCCTAGTATTAGTTCAGTGGTTCTTATGATAGCTCTTGATATTTTGACTTTTAGCACGTAGCGCATTAATCTTATTGTATTTGTCATGTTTGTGATTGAGAGTTTCATCTAAATCATTGTTTTATTAACGAAACCAGCATTGGGCTATTCCATATAAAATCCACACTACCCCTGTGGAAGATTTGGCGAATGTTTTCCACAGAGGAGTATGAGTTTCGAATAGAATAGACGATTGGGTAGCTTTCATTTGAAACACTCGCTCCAGTTGTGGAAGATAAAGGTAAAACCATAATACAGGGGGAGTATGGGTTTCAAAATGATTAACCCTGACATATTACATTTAAAAAACGTACTCCCCCTGTGGAACATAATTTATTTCCAAAATCTTCCACAGGCCCTTCTGGCGTAGTGTGGATTTTAAATGGAATAGCACATTTCCTGAAGCTTAATTTGTTGTACCGCTCGATATTTTATTTAGATATTTTTATCTGTTTGAAGATAAATTGCTGTTCTATTTAAAAACTAATAAACTAAAATAATTGCCACGCTCCAGTTTGATGATTTAAAAAAAAACATCATCGAAATTGAAGCAGCTTATCAGGCATCTGAATGTATCCAACTTGAAAGACCTTGGAAGGAAGTCATATCTCCGTATGACACTTCACGACGGAAGAAAACAAGTTATATATTTTTCCGTTTCCGTCATTTTACCAATGCTATAGTATTTACAATATTTAACAATATCAACCAGAGGAAATGTAATTCGAGAACTAACTTCCTTCATCAATATTATGTTGAGACTCTTCAACGCGTACAAGAACCATAGTGTTAAATATTTGTACTGTATATTAAAAGTTTAGTAAATGTTTCTATTTAAAAACAAAATGAATATTGCATGTCACACATGAAGTGCGTAATGCCGGACTGTCTTTATGGTTTGCCTAAAGGCTTTGTGAATTGTTTCTAGTATAATACTTAAAGAGGCGTGGTCCAATTTTTCATGTTCTATTTTCTATCTTAGATTCAGGTCTACCATTAAAACCTGCCATTTCCAAATTTTGAGTTACATTGCTGCAGCGGTTTTGACATGATAAGCAGAAACGTGTATAACAATGTCCCATAGGATAGTACATACACTTCCGGTGTGGTAACCACAAATCACTGGGTTTTTGTTCACACCATTTAAACGAAACATATCTCGGGCATTAAATTTCACTGGGGTAATGCGAAAAATATGAGCTTTCTTCTGATGCCAAAATTTCAGTTTTGATGAATAAAAAATGGGGAATGAGGCTGTTGATCAGGTCACGGACCTACTTTAATGGATGAATATATTAAATGCAATATAGACAACAAATCGTTAGCATTGGTTAGTCAAGCAAAAGCAATATTAGTTTATTTATATTTAAAATGCTGTCCATTGTATAGACTGAAATACACTGAAAATCCCATGAAATTTGCTTTTGCGGATCCTTGTTGTAGATATATGATCAGTTTCATATTGCTGAAACAAACAGATACAGGGTGTCCCTGAAAGAACGGTATCGTCGGGAACCGATTTGTTTGGGTAGGGGAGAGCGGGGAGTGTTCGCCCTATTTTTTTCTGACCAGCCTAGCGATGTCAATTTTAAGGTTAGGGATGACCTGATTAGCCCACGTGAAAGCCCTATGTCTTAGCTATATACGACCACAATCCTAGAACTATAGGCCTTACAATAGCAACAGGATAGAGCAAACAAAAAAGTTTTGCAAAGTGGCGAACTTGCCCCATATTGGGGCAGGTTCGCCCATATGGTGGGGTAAGTTCACCCTAATCACAAAAAAAAGGTTTAAACATTGCGTAACAATAACATATTCAATGCAAATATTTAGCAAGAGTATACAGGGCATTCATTCTCTTCTGGGGAATCACTAAATTTGTTGCAGGGGTCGAGTCAGGGTAAAATGTAGGGGTCCAAAGTGAGCTTAAACGTATCGTGTTTACAACTTCAGGGGGATTATGGATTAGGGCATAAACGGTGGTATGAGTAATACTGATACCACATAACTTTAAAAAACATGCTTTTCAGTAGTTTTACCTTGTTTAATGGTATAATTATCAATATTTTGCATAATGCGCTGATGGGGCAGGTCCGCCCTGCAGTTTGGGGTAAGTCCGCCCAGGGAAGATATAGGGCGAACATGCCCCATCCTCAAAAGGGCGAACGTGCCCCTTGTGCACATTTTTGGATTTTCTTCAGGGTATACAAAATACAAATCGAATAAGGAGTTTATAACTGCATTCAATCTTTAACAAATCCCATATTTTCCAAATACAGATTTCCATTAAAACCATCTGTATTTATGTACAATGATAATACAGCATTATTAATGCAAGAAAAAATTACGTTTTGGTGTAATTTTTTTCTTTTGGCTGCAGTTCGATGAACACGTCCCTATATTGCGCGTAGCTAATATGAGAAGTTTATAATGACCTATGTCACCTAATTTGGCCATCACCAAATCCCCGATAGCCGTAGTGCAGAGAAACAAGGGGTGGGCGAACCTGCCCCTAGGGCGAACACTCCCCGCTCTCCCCTACTTTAACGAATAAACCAAACGTAACTAAATAAATGATGATGTTGAAGAACATATCAGCTATCACATACTTTTTTGAGCTGACGGCTCCGTTATTTTTTTTAAAGGAATTTTACGAAACAACCTAATTTTCAATCCGTTCCACGGAGTCAATATATATCAATGACAACAGACGCATCATGCATTAACTAGAATCCTGGGTGTACTGCTTACCCAAGGCCCAAGCACATCCCAACGCGCGCGGGTATACACCCCGCCTCCCCCACATATGTTCAAGTATCATCCCAGTTGTATTATCCACAGAAATATATATTTAACTGTTGCTATTTTTATATCCCTTTTCTCGAAATAAAAATTATATAAAATTGTAAAAAAAAAATATTTACACCCTGTATATTTGTACTTTACCCCGCACATCCATCACAGCAAATTATGTCAAGCATTAAAACGGAAGAAATCCACTTTAATACTGCGTCCTTTTAATGGGTTGAAATACTGATTAATTATTTAAGCACATGTCATGTAAACATGACAGGTGTTTAAATGCGACTTCTTTCGTTACAACAATCTGAAAGACAATACTTCTATTATTAGGAACAGTAATACTTTTATAATTACATTTGTGACCCCAGCCTAGATTATCACTGCAATACGATGAATTATTGAATGGCGAAAAATAAATTGACAAAAAAATCTGTGCTTTTATATAGGGACTTGAATTATATTATGATAGTTCAATCACTCAGTACGCCAGTGACCATCCTCTATCGTGCTATTGTTATGTATAGTCGTGCTAAAAGTCGATCAATGCATGTTGAAATCAGCATAATTCAGAAATACACGTTTTTGCTTTGAAATTAATTAATTTTCTCGGTCAAGTAAAAACGATGATTTTATTTTTTTCAGTAATGTCGGGTAAAACATGGCACTTGGCCTGTGAAAATCGAATCTTTCACTAGAAGCCTAAATTTCATACCTAAGTTTAACAACAAGGTTTGAAAAAAATATACAGTATACCAAACGTTATAGTGTTTTCATGACATTTACTGAAAAATGAAAATTATTGCTTTTCATTTGGCCGAGAAAATTAATTTTACAGTGAAAAGGTGTAACTAAATATTTTGCTAATTTCAACACCAAATCTGATCATTTGTATTGCCTCATTAAATGACTGAGTGAGCCTCGTATAACAATAACCATCGATTCACTAGCGTTCCGAGTGCAATGCTGAAGGTAAACTTATGCATCACGCAGTTATTGCTGCCTACATGTATGTACACAACACAGGGGCACTCACAATAGGCTACCTACTGGTAGCGCTGTATTGTAGATATAGGAGATGAACTAGTTAGCGTCATATATCAAAAAGTATAAAAGCTAATTTATGATTTTAGTACTTGCTCTATGTTTCAATTAATTATTCTTTTCAAAATATCTGAATTTTCAACCCGGTACAAGCTTTAATAATGGGGGACCATACATTTGTATGAGAAAGAAATCTACCATCTATATCCAAACTCCGTGTTATTCCAATGCACATTTTGCTTCACCGGGCCGCCCTGGCTTGGTCGCATTTGGAAGAGAGGTGTCACGAAACCGTAATAGGTATAAATTTAGTACTTTCTGTCAATCAAGTATGGTTTATTCTCTACATGTCAATCTTTAAATCATTAGCATAGTCCTTATAATAACGGGGGACCGCCTTGATGAGTAAATGACAGCAAACCGGTGAAAAATACCCCCAAACTCAGTCAGTGGAGCTCCGCCCGTACATGTCAATAGCGTCATTATCGATTGGATTAGTCGACCATAGCGGACAATTCGATCGCTCATTGGATTAATATTATCACGTGGTAATACATTTGCATTGGACAATCGATTACTATAATGGTTTAGTACTGCATATCTCGGTTTAATCTTCACTAAACGGGTTTATGGCTGGAAAGGTCACGGTGAATTTGCCGTGGACATAACACCTAGGTTTCATTATCATTGAGGTATAGGACTTTTTATTTTTTCGGAGAAGAGCAGGTAGGGCAACTACTTGATTATATTTCTACATATTCGTACTACATACTCTGAAAATTTTAGAAAATTCGCACGAGTCCGGTTTTTTTAAATCACATTTTTGTTCCTAAAATGGGGGTAATAGCGCCCTCAACGGGCACTCTCTCCATAGGGCTACATGTAAAGACCAGTTATAGACAAATGACCCTAAAATAAAACGGACTCGTGCAAATTTCCTCAAATTTTGCACATGATGTAGATTTAACATCTGGAATGTAATGCAAGTGATGTCGTTGCTGCTCTTCTAAATTCATTTTTAAAATGTCCGCCTCAGACCAAGGTGTATAACTGAACTATGCATGGTCTTATCATGAATTTCGAAGAATGTATGCTTATCATTTAAACACAATATGTTAAAATTTAAGCAATGGTTAAAATGTGTTGAGAATATTATGGACGGTGTTGGAAATTGTTCAGAAATTACAGCAAAGTTTCAGAACCATTTAGACCATCGTTGTTGTGTTGAATTGGTGAATAATACGATAGCAACAAGAAAGGTTGTAAGATGGTTTTGAAGAGCATTAAGTAAACAAAAAAAATCGAGCAAGAGAGAGAGAGAGCGAGAGAGGGCGCGAGAACATGTCTGTGTAGTAGCGAAAGTAGAGTATGGCAAGATATTTTATGTTTCCCCTCAAAATGCTCCTAAGTTTTTAATACCGCATTATATTCTTGAGAACGTTCCTGCAATCTTATTGGTTGTTACCCGTCTGATATGACACGACACAAAACAGTTCAGCAGGTGTGCATCAACGCGATATGTGACCCACTCAAAGGCGCATAGCAAAAACGGGACTGGATAATTTTAAGCCCTAGGTAATTCTTTGTAAAATGTAGGATTTGATATCATTTCAAATACCCAGATTCAATGGTTGAGAATATAATCCCTCTATTTTGCACTTTGGGGTCCATCAAATTCCCGTCGTGATTTTTGTGATTAAAGATTGGCTCGTATAAATGGAATTTTTTTTTAAAAACCCGAATTTGAAAATTACATTTTCAAGCTTTCAGAGCTTGGAGCCAATTGTGTTATTTGGTCTAACATGAACCCGCGGATCTGTTATTTGAATAATCTGAGTTTAATGACTGTTTTGGTTTTTGACATTTGTGGTCTAGCTATGCTCGTACAAAAAATGTGGGACAAGCGTTTAAAGGGGTCTACCGGAAAGATATCAAATTGGAGCTTGTCACAGAAGTGCCAGGAAGATCCAAAACTTCTATATTAAAATCTATAGATGAGGATACCGAAATCTGTGATGTGATGTTTTCTAGAGCATTTATTTTATTTTATTTGGCCCATTTTAACCCCTTTTTAGTCTTAAAAGACTTAAAAGACTTGCTTTTCAAATGTACGAAATCTCTTTCAATAAAACACTCTTAATATGACTTCTTCTTGCTTTCAAATTTAAAAACTAATAACAAAATTCGATGATTTCAAAAAGAACCATATGGCTAATTATTTTATAACCTTGGATAGTCTTTGGATGAATAGCCTGTAATTTATCGTTTTATATGCTTTATTAATATTTATGGAATTATATACTCTTGAGTTTTGGCTTCCTTGATTAATACTGTATTCTGACTCTTTGACATATTCAAAGGCCAAATATATAGTAATATTGTATTTGTATTAATGTTATAATAATCCAAGGTTAGCAAGTTCACTAATTTTGTACTGAAAAAAGACTAGTTTGCAACTGACGTCAGGGCAAAGGCGCGACGTGAGCGATTGCTGACCTGCGCAATA
Source organism: Amphiura filiformis (assembly GCF_039555335.1). Lineage (NCBI taxonomy): Eukaryota > Metazoa > Echinodermata > Ophiuroidea > Amphilepidida > Amphiuridae > Amphiura > Amphiura filiformis. The sequence goes on along the minus strand of NC_092630.1, from coordinate 8,178,234 downwards.
CGGCATTTTTGGTCTGTTCAGATTGAGCTTAGTGCCACCCGGAAAGGACATTAATGACACAATTTTTTCTTGAGTCTTTATCAAAAAAAAAAAAAAAAAATTGTTTGTTTGTCCTCCACAACCATTTGAAAATTGGTGCGGGCGGGCGGATTTTTTTTTATTTTTTTATTTTTTTATTTTTTAAGAGCATACAATGGTAGCCACTGTTTCAGTAGGAGAAACAGTACTCCACGGTCCATTTCTTTTCTCCCCCACCGCTATCTCCATGCCGGTAAATTGATCATCAGCAGTAGCCGGAACATCTGACATTACATTATTAAATAATTCCCGTAAATTTAGGGATATAGGGGCACTTACAAGGCGATCTACAATCACTTTCCTTTCGCGCAAAACACATACGCAAACTGCGTAGGTCGCCATGTTTGGACTGCATCACTTGAACGTTGTTATGCAGACAATATAAATCACCACGTGAAAATAAAAAAAAAAAAAAAACTATTACATATATCATTCAAATATGTATTTCAAATGTATGAAAAATATTTTAATACAATGTATTTAGTACATTTTTTGTAACTTGTGAGAAAAATCGGTATATTTTTACATTTTCACCCTGCGTTTTTGTCCACAAACAACGCTAGCTATACGATATAAATTCAGTTCTTTTAATAGTACGATCGATGAGTACAAAGTTCACAACGAAATATAGATTTGTATAGTGAGTTTGGACATGCGGCCACACGTATGATATGGTCTGCGTAAAATGCCTAAATCAAGACGTAAAAGTCGTAGAAAGGTAGAAAATCCAACAAAATCGATGTTTTTAACTTACAGTTTTGGGGAAAATGTTTAAAAAAAAAAAAAAAAATAGAAAAAAAAAGTTGTAGGCGCGGGCGTAAAAATAGGTGCGGGCGGTCGAGGACAAACAAACAATTTTTTTTTTTAGCCTCATGTGTATGAACAGAAAAGTTTAGGTAAACGCGCATCTTAGGGTGGGTTGCAGGAATATAGGGGTCATCAAACTTTACACAGGGTCAAATTTCAAAGTTGTTCAAATTGTTATACAAACCATTCCAATGTATTCCTTTAGTAACAAGAATTCAGAAAATGTATAGTTTGACCTATCCAGGACGTACCGTTTTTGAGTTATAGCCGAAAAGGTCACGTTTTTGGCACTATGGAGGTCAAAAACATCAAAGTGCTCCGATTTTGCCAAAAGAGGTGTTAAATTCTTCGTTTTGATAATAGGTCAAGTACCATTGAGGCCTATATTGACCTTGACCTACTTTGCTGTGTTACCTAGGTAACGCAACATCCAAGATGGTGCATTCCTATCCTTATTTGAATTGATTTATCAAAACGAACATTTTGTAGCAATTGACTAAATATTGACGTCACAGCGTACATTTAAATCAATGTAACCCAATATTTCAAACTTGCAGTAAATTGCATTGATTTTGTATTCAGTATAATGGAAGGAAACCTATGTAATGATATCTGAGTGTTTTTGTATTGTATGTTAGTGCAACTTTCAAATCTGGACCTCACTACATTAAATTGACCGGTGTTTTATTGTTTTCTGGGCTATCGTATCAAATGAGGTGTCAAAATGCGCAGAAATAAATTCTGCTTCCAACGCATTTTACAGATATGTAATACAATCGCCCGTTTTTGAATAATGGTCATTATTTAAGGGGGTTACTTTTTTGGATGTTTATAAGCACTGGAAACAACAATATAAGAAGACATTAAAAAATATAAAATTTCATATTTTCCCGGCATATTTTATCTTATTATGCATTAAGCAAATTGTACTAGTCCCAAGGCCTTTCGTCCTTGGCATGGTAAATGACAAAAGAGGCAATGATGGACAATTTGGAAACCTGGTCGCAGAAATCCTTGAAACAAATTGGGGAGTGAGCTAAAGAAATGAATGATTTTGTGAAATGAAACCTCTCGAGCCAACTTCGATAGGAATGTAAGTAACATCGAAATCGTTTTCCTGAATATCAGAAATAAGAGGCGCATACTTATTGAGCTTCAACTGATGGGCCCTGTCAATACCATGCCCAAAGGGAACGGTCAGTTAATCAACGATCAAACCTTTCCTGTGATTCTTCCAGAGAATGACCAGGTCAGGTTTGACGTTGGTTGGAGAACATTCAGCAGGAATGGTAGTGACACCGGCAAAGCCAGCTTCACCTGGAATGTCATGAAAAATGGTTGCATCCGAATCTTTGAGGCCAGCTCGTGCGACAGATTTAAAATATTTCAGAACACAATTATGACGGTAGGTATACCGAAATTGGTCCAGGAAGACTTTAATAACAGATGTGAATTGTGTTCATTATGAACAATTCCAACTAAAAACGATAGTGATTTACTCACGTTTTAGTGATGTTTCACCACTACACTAATGGTTTAATCAAATTGGCAACTCATTACATCTGACTGTTTCCTTTTATATGTGACAGGATGCACCGTAGAGGACGTGATGAGATGGTCAAAGATGTTGTCAGGCGGCGAGTGGCATGATGGTCGGAGAGAGCCGGCAAAACCGCTCAACCGTATGGCATTTTTATTCACTCGGTTAGTTTTGTAGGGTTCATTATCGAACTCTAACGGTTTTAGCTTGTATTAATATTATTTATTAACATAGGACTACTAAGTGATATTTTAAGCGTTTTAAAATTTCAAAATAATCCCATTTATTTAGACGATTGCAACGGAAATGTACTGAATTTAGAGAATTCGTGGAGCTCACCACCTGGATGTTGTTGAGTGCGTATGCCCCCTCGTCCTTGTTTATAGTGTCATGTCCTTTTCTACGGATCCAAATGGCTTCTTTCAGCCACCTGGTTGTCTTGTCGCCTTCTCGATCAATAACTTTAGAGTCCTCCCAATTGGTGGAGTGATTTGTAGAGGCTACTTGATCAGTGAACATGATTGAGAGTCTCGTTGTTGCAGTAATCTAAACATTTCTTGGAAACAGATTTACCCCACCTAGCAAGGTTGACCCTTGTGTTCAGAGAGTCGCCTAGGACGTTAACTAGAAATTTGCTAACTCTCGAAAGAAGATTGAAAATGATGCTACGGCAGAGAGTGCAGGAAGACTCCTTGGAAAGGAGATCATAAAAAATGTCTTTGCACGGCAAGAGAACGAACATGATCATGCCAAAATTCAGAAATTGAATAGGTCAACGTTTTCTGGATGGAAACCTTACTGAACTCTTGACAGTCACTGATTTCTTCCGAGTCCATTTTCACTCTCTATCCAATTTGGAATCAATGCAGTGCTTAACAAGCTCATCACTTCTTTTTCTAATGAAAATATGAGTCATCACATGACTCTCAAGATAGATATCAGAAATGGGTCGAATATTGAGCCCATTAGGCATGAAAATAATGGCAAGGGTACCGGCCTACGTCACAACTTGGCCGGCGCCTACAGTTCAGCGATCAGGAAGATACCCATCAGGTTGAACTCAAAGGTGGTGACCTGTGATACTGCGACATCCGTTTCACAGGTCAATGAACTTTTACTGCCAGATGATCAGTAGGGCTGATGATGCGTTCAGGATTGGATGTGAAAATTTCCCACTCCAAAATACTAAGTCCAGTTGACAAGATTATAGTTCAATATTATAATATTGTTTACTACCTGGATGAATGATAATCTTCACAAACGTATTCTCAACCAATTTGGCCAGGATAGCCTGAATTTGGTTCGAAGATTTGAGAAAACCTCGAGAAAATATTTGGTTTCTTTTTAATTTGACATCCGAGTCAGTTTGATCTTACTAGCACTGCGGGGCTATTCTAAAATTGGATCCACATCACTAATAAGTCTCTACTATGGAAGTTTCTACACTCGTCGCTGTCGCTTCAGCTTCCTCGTGTTTATTCTTGAGTTATGTAGGTTAAAGCAAGTTTTCAACAGGCAAGACAAGATATGATAAGGATGTTAGTATTCATAAATGAGTTTCAGCGAGAAGAATTCTTAATCTAATAATGCGAGTTATATTCCAAGTTATAACTGAAAGTAGGTTACATTATATGCCTTTCACTTTATTCAAATAAAACTGTAACGAGATGTAATTGGCTACTGCCCGCCACATCTGTTATGAATAACGCATCGGATCAGTTCAATTTTCCTGGATCGCAGACTCGGCGGGGTTTTCCTGTGAATATACCATCATACTCCCTAACACACTTACACCCCCCCACCAACACACATTTTACTTCTTCTTATGTCAAATTTCATTTTAAAAAAACGTCCGCGTTTGGCAGGAAACACACCTCATACCATCCCACCACCATCACCCACACAACCCCACCACCATAATCAATTCAAGAAAATAAACCTAAATACTTCATTTTTTTAACTTAACTGTATTTCAAAATCAAGTTTATACGACGAGTCACTAAAATGTGTGATAAAATAATGTGACACTGATTAATATAATTCAAGGACTCCTTTCAAAAAACACAACATTTTTAACATACCTTCCCTGTTGCTTTTGATATATTTGTGTGCATCAGAAAAACAGTATACAGTACACAATATTGAATGTTAAATGATTTATACTGCTGTTCTGAAACACAAAATTATCTCAACCAATTTATCTCATTAGGCCTAACTGCAAAGGAAGCATAAGAGGGCATAATAATTTGCCCCGGTGGTAAATCCATCAAATCAGTATCTAGATCATACTTCTAATGAAAAATTCCTTTTTATATCCCCTTTACATCGCTACTTTAATGGATTGACTGACGAATTACTCACATGGCTGACAAGTGCTTCTATTGCGAATACAAAAAGTGTAAATTTAATTCGAATGTCTTGCTCTACATCTAAATAGGAGAGTAAGTAGAACAAATTATAGGTCTTAACTCCCGTGCGCATTGGTAAAACGTCTCAGGTTTGTTTTCTTATAGAACTTTAATGCGAATCTTATGATCCTTACATTCCACAAAATGTCACTTTTCTTCCAATGGAGTTTAACATGAAGACATTGAAAGACCATTCTACATACTCATAGATAATGCTTGTAGAGATGTCCACTTTGGGACCAAACTAATTCTTCACATATTGTGATTAAACACCCGCAGGGCTTCCAAAATGTATTAGAAATGTTTAAACAGTTGTTAAAAATCGCATGCCGTATTAAAGTTCCAATTTCTCAGAGCTTTGAGACAATTGTCCTATTTATTTAGCCTAATAGTCTTAACCACTTCCAGCGAACTCCCAGGAGGAGTACTTGCAAATAGTACTTGGAGTTTGGTGGCTGTTTGTATCCTTGAAATATGTTTGTTATCATGGTTATGTTCGCATACAAAATGCAGGGCAAGTGTTTCAAAGGGATCATTGTAATAGTTCATTTTGGCTTTCTCCAGAGAGTGACTCCAATACATTGTCGGAGTTGCCATGGTTACTTTTCATATGTATAGATGTATCGCCTTTGATCGCACTGAGGTCACTCTCTTGAGGACGCCAACTCATGAACTGAACTATACCAGGAAAAAGAATCAAATCAAATCCCGGGACAAAAAAAATTACATTCTTTATTGAAAAGTTCCGGCCGGGAAGATTATAAATAAGAAAAAAGGGCATATTTACTAAGGCGCGACAGCCAAACTTGTTTAATCTTGGAATCGTTCATCGGTGCTGCTTCGATACTTGTTATTAATGACCTTTTGATTAATTAATTGAAATTATAGGTAAAATACCATTTGTCAATATCATTACATTCAAAGATTAAATGTGATCACAATCAACAACAATTAGTTGATATTTCATTTAATTATAAGGATCGACAGGCCATCGACGGTTGATCAAAAGATCGAACGATCCATTGCCTAAGTTAGTTAGTTTAAGGGCGTACTACACCCATATATTGGTTTGATTGGTCTAAATAAATATTTTTTCATTTATAGCTAGGCGATATATGCACGGATCATGTGAAATTTAAAAAATATGAAAAAAGAAGAAAAAAAGTGCTTTTAAACAATTGTAGTATAAGACATTTTAGCCCTATATATATTTTGTTTACTGTATCCTAGTTACTCAGATGCGTGTTTCATAACAAACCATGATTTATTCTATTCAGCATGTTCAAGTAGGGTACATGAATAGAATACATTAAATCCTTTGTTATACTCTCTATAGAAAATCTAGTGGTGCATGCAAAATATATAAACACTTACACAATGGATGTATAGTCATTAGTCAATAATATTATAATGTGTTGTTAGGAGAAGAAAAGGCTATTAGGTCACCGTATGTCAGGTTATAGGTCAATTGGTTCAGGTCAAATTTAAGCATCAATTTTGAATACACATGTGAGAGTTTGTGATATCATAATGAGGAATAATTTTGATATTCTGTCTTTAACTGGATATATATCGAGAAGTGCAAGGTGGATATACTAATATACCTTGGGATGTAAATGGTGAGTACAATTTAGAAAGCCTAGTTGAGATGGATTTCACAAATAAATATAAAATAGTTACCAAAATCACAAACGTTAAGCTTACGGAAAACTACCCAATATGGTGGTATAGGTGACAAGAAATACAATTTTTTCAACATTGCTGTAGTATGGTTGTGGTAACCTGTTACCTGTGGCTTAATTAAGTTTCAGTGAAATAATGTCGCAAGTTAAAAATACAAAATATAGCTCAACATTGAAAATAGAAGCATTTTAACCAGTTCCTTTTTGATAGTTGTGGAGCACCAAGTTCATGAAGTCATAAAAGAAATCAGGAACCACTTATTCCCATTTTACATATCAACTTTATTTCCCTAACGTGTTAGCAACACATATCCAAAATTTTAACGAAATCCGTTGATAGTAAGCTTTCCAAAATGAAGTGAATTTAAATCATCAGTGATGTACCACCTTTTGGCTTCTACGTTTAAAAGCATGTAAGCTACGTTGATACCGATGCCACCAATAAAACGAGAAGATTTGCCCCTTCATTTTGCATACCACTTTGTCCAATTTTTTTGTAATTTCTTCACAAAATACAAAAAAATAAAAAAAAAAATCAATGGGTGTAGTACCCCCTTAAGGTTAGCAATTACTTTAAACTGTTGCGAGTTGGTACTTCACAGCATCTTGCAAATGGTAGCGAGCTTTTGCAAAAATTGCATTGATCATTTCATAGCGAGTGTGTAGAAGAATTCTATATCACAGATATACTTTTGTAGGTCCCATGGTTCTTGAGTTATGTTGTAATGAGGTCTGAAACAACAACACTCTTGTAAAATGTTCATAACTCACTAACAATAATAAATCAAACAAGTTTTCAAAGTATATGATTTGTAGAATGAACTTTTTGGGAATATTTTCTACAAGCACATAATCAACCCAATCCAATACAGTACCGTCCAAGTTTATTTTAAACATCATGAGCCACAACTGCAGCCGTATATTTAATTGTCTTGATCCCGGAGGGGGTTCTCCCTAGTTGAAGGTATACGGGGATGTGCCACGGTTTTGGGGTACCTTTTCAGCAATTTTGGTATATCAATGGGTTGGTTTTCAGTGGAGACCAATGCGCCCAATTGGGCGCATTTGGGCAAAAGTACCCCTAAAAGCGCCCAATTAGGGCAAATTTGGGTGCTTTTTGGGTGTTTTTTGTGGAAAATTGGTATACTGATGGGTGGCAAAATCAGCAAAAAGAAGGTATAGAGAAAGTCAGCATCCGAAAGTCTGCGTGGCACATCCCCGTAAATTTTTTTTCGAAGAACCCCCCCCGGGGTCTTGATATACGACGTATTTGATAAAATTTATGGGCTATAAACAACAAACGCAACCATCAAACTGTTGGTCTAAGTTTCAGGAGTTACAAATTCAGTGAAGAATCATTTAAGGTAAGTTACATATCGTGAAAAGTATACAAAAACAATATATTATTTTTCTTCTCAAAATTTCAAATAGATTTAATAATCAAACACGTACACCAAGTTATTTCTGAAAAGTTCTTTGCCAAATTTATGAGTTGTTATCATGGTTATATACAAGCTGTCACATAATGTAGTTAAGTATCAGTTGCTTTCATTGACGTGACAGGTATTTCAAAACGATGGGAATACCCTTTTAAGACGTCATACTTTATGGTGATGTGCATAATAAATCATATTTAAAAATGTTTATTAATTGGTGGATTCCAGTTAACGAGCATTTAGTTCAGGTTTTAAACCGGTTTTAACTGCATTTTGGTATGTTTATTTTATCACGAATTGTTACAATAACACGACCATACAACTGAACAACTGCCACATACATGACATTCTCTTCGCCCCCCCCCCCCACACCCCGACACCCCACCCATTCAAGCCGCACTCCCAGTGGCGTAGATTTCTTTTCGACATTGGGGGAATGTGAATTGGTATAAGATTATGAAGAGGGTCAATAGAACGTCTCACGCTTCCAGAACAACTTTCTTAAAGGTGAACCTCATTGAAAATAAAGTTATATATCAATGGAAAGCTTATGATGTCAGGATACTAAAAAAAAATTTTCCGATTTTTAAAGCTGAAAAATATAAAAAAATATATATGGTCTTTTTTAAGGCGCCCAAAAAGCACCCAAATCAATCGGCTATGACCTTGGGAATGCTCGTGACGTAAGCTCAGGGTTCGCAGTCACGTGAACCTACTCGGAAACATGTAAACAAGACCGTTGCTTCCTGTACTTTGCAAGCTGTCCGGCAAGTTGCTGGTTCCTTCTATAGGCCTATATATATATTAGAAATAATATAATTATTGTCAGCACATAAATTTTCCGTAAATTTTTGACAAAATCAGTCATAACTCGCTGGGTATAATTGGGTAATTGAGTTTGAATTTCGCGCTGGGATCAATTCCATGCGCAAATGCTTGCTGCTACCGCTCATGTCATGGACTGAATAAACATGATCGAAAAACAAATTAAATACTTGTTTGTGACATTCCCTATTCTTGATTCATTTGAAAATATCTGATATTTAAAAATATCGTCTTGCAGTAATCAACAAATTCATGAAAAACGCCGATTTCATCAAATCCAGCCCATAAAAGTTTTCATATTTAGCGCATTGCGGTAAATACATTCTTTCCACGAAATCACGATTGAAAGAAACATACTTTATTATAAAATAAGTACAATTTAGGCTTAGTAGATGGAAATCTGAATAAAATTAAAATATTGTCACTTGTGTCACGATTCTTTAATGATAGTACAATCAGTGTACGGTACTCAAAAAGTGAAACATTCCTGTTTTATGGATTACCGAACACGATGCGTAAATTGCTGCTGAAGAAATGGCATGGACCCGACCAAGGTGGATATGCGCAAACACAACGAGTCGCTTCTTCGTCCGGTAGCACTTGCGGTGTGTGTTGCAGCAGATTTGATCAAGTCTGCTTTTGTATGCATTTTCGCAATAAAGCTTGAAATTAGAGGAATATTCAAGTGCAAATAATAGAATTATTATCAAGACATAAATTGTCCGTAAATTTTGGACAAAATCAGTCGAAACTGGCTGGATATAATTGGGTTATTGAGTTCGAATTTCGCGCTGTGATCAATTCCATGCGCAAATGCTTGCTGCGCGCGTGACCGGTCATGGCATAATAATATAAACATCAAATTAAATACTTGCTTATCAAGTGACATTCCCTGTTCTTGATTCATTTTAAAATATCTGATTTCTAAAAATATTGTCTTGCAGTAATCAAAAAAGATTTCATTAAATCCAGCTCATAAAAAGGTTTTCATATCTAGCGCCGTGATCATTCCCCGGTCGGATATCATTCATTGCGGAAAATATTCTTTCCATGAATTCACAATTGAAAGAAACAAATACTTTATAAATACAGTTTAGGCTTAGTAGACCGAATATTTGATGGAATTTCGAAATCTAAATTATAATATTGTCATTTCTGTCACAGTTCTTGATGATAGCATAATCGGTGTAGCCCTACTGAAAAAAGAAAAAACATCCATGTAATTGTTGTATGGATGATGGTAGTAGCGAAATACTGAAGAAATTGCAGGGAGCTGATGTCTGCGAGGCGGATATGCCCAAACAGCGCTAGCGCTTCGCTTCGTCTTCGGGAGCACTTCTGCTGTGTATTAGCTGATTTGATCAATCGTTCCTTGATATTTGGAACATTTACAGGAATAAATTTTGCTGATGAAGTAGCAATAAGTTGGAAATATCGGAATGTGAATTTCAAATCGGTCATTTTGTCTGCAAGTACAGTACAGTCGCGGATACCGAACACTCGGCGACTGAGACTCAGTCAGTCACTGAGTTCATCCCGTATGTATCTACGAGTTCACCTATCATACATGACCGGTTGTAAAGCTAAGAAATAATTAAAAAAGTTCAATTTTTTGCAATCTGTTTTCATTCCGGTTCTTCGGCGAATCTTATCTCTTCGTGCTTTACTGTAATATTCCCTATGCATATCGTGGATGGCTTGGCCTATCCCAAATCACCCCGGCCAGCACTTTTTCCATTTTTATCCACACACTTTATTCAGGAACTTCATTCTTGATTTGATCATGATGTTTCCTTCATGTTATTCTTATTTTATTGAAGATATTTTTCATGTAAAGTAAGTTGGCAATGACTGAATTCGTACATTGGCCCGATGCATGCCACAGTAATGCATGGACATTGTGTTTACAATCAAACCCGGAAGTAACTGTGTGTCCCCGAGCTGACGTCATCAACGAAAGCGCCTAATTTGAACGATTTCGTTTTGTAATTTAGGGGGGTGCCAATATCCAATCTTTGCATGGAGATTTTGTCTAGCCTGGTACGTTAGGCAAATAAAAAATATTCTTTTCTGCTTCCTGACATCATAAGCTTTCCATTGATATATAACTTTATTTTCAATGAGGTTCACCTTTAAGGTAAATTTGCGCTAAACTTTTTTTGAGAAATTGGAACTTTTAAAGCAAAAATGGTCAAATATTGTCAAAAAACACGCGCATTTGCGTAACATTTGGGGATTATTGCATGGACCATCTCCTCGTTTGGGGAAATTCACCCCCACCGCCATCTCCCCGTGATCTATGCAGGATCTATGCCGATGTTCACTCCCACACGCACAAATCGGAGCTTACTTCGTATTTCCCATGAACTATTTCAGCGCGAGGTAAATAAACCATTAATATGTTGTACCAGATTCTATAAATATATTATCTTGCTCTGTAATAACAAAGATATACAAAGTCAAGCATTTTGCATTAACCCGTGATCCCTTAACGTCCGCTGATATTCTTCTGAAATCAAATCACTCCTCAGAGCAGGTGAAACATTATCGTGTTTACAAAGTTATATCTAGAGAAGGCCATTTACGCTATGTCGCCTGAGTATAAAATGAGACTAAATATAATGGGAATTTCCGACTCGATGCATCCAATTATTGGACACTCACACGTATACACACTAGGATCCAAAACATCCTCATCTAATAGTGCAAAGTTCTCTTTAACTCCAATACATTTGTACATTTAAGGAAAGACCTTTGAAATTTTGGGTACAAAAACTCATATTCTGCAACTTGAGGTCAAATTTTGCACTATGATTGCTTAATTGAGGTTCTTGGACTATTCCATTGGGATGAGGCCATCGTGATCCATAGTGACATATCTGAACAAAAAAGTCAGGATTTTGTTCCAAACCCAAGGTAGATTTAGTGGTTTCTAGGTCTCAGCAGAATTTTTTTCATAATACTTCTTCTAAATAAATTAACACATAAAAATGATAATACCATGAAAAATTTACACTAACAATAGAGGTAGGTCAAGTTTTGTTTGTATATGGCATTTTAGAGGCATTACTAATACTACATTGTTAGAGGAGAAATAGGGCAAACTATTTTCCCGAGGTACTGGCTACGGGCATATCACCCGAACCTGAAGGGTGAGCGGTGATAGGCCCGTAGGCAGTACCAAGGGAAAATAGTGAGCCCTATTTCTACGATATACACCATGTATAGTATTTTTTACACCGACCCTTGACGACGGGGATAATCAAACTATCGCACGGTGACAGAGATAAAAAGACAGTCAATTTTGCTTCAAACATACAAACCAGGGGAATAGTAGGGAACTTTCTTTCCCGAAGGCACCTTGTCAACAATGCCTAGAAAAGTTGCTTTTTGCCTTGTAAAAGTTTTTTCGCCATTTTCTGCTATTCCTTTTCTCCAATCGGCACCAGATAAATCGGCCTTCCTTTTACGCGCTATTAACCAATCAAGGATCGCAGGGATTTTGATTGACAGTGACGTCAGACACGATTTATTCTTTTTATCTCTGTCTTTCAATATAGGTCATGTCATTTGTGATTGACCAATTAAGTGCCATGATTTACTCATGAATATTTATGAGGTGTAATTATACTCAATATTCAGGCACAATGTTTATTCGCGTTTTCACTGTTACACCCAGGATTAGATGAAGAGATGAAAGAGAACGCATCCAATTTTTTTTCGGGTACATCCGGGATCGGGAAAACATGCATTGTATTATAAAGGTTGACGCCTCGTAATGCGTACTGGTTTTGTGGGTAGGTATTATATAGTGCGGAGGACGAAAGTGCGCTCTCACGCTTACAACCTTTCCGTCCAAACGTGAACAGTTCGAGTAAGTGCAACAGTTGCCCTGTGAACATTTGGCGATGTACACAAAGTATACTATTTATCTACACATGGTAGCTATTGTACTTACCCACTTCTGGCACTGAGCAGTCGGGTTGTTCTGTGCTTATGTGCATTTTTGATACACCCAGGAATTATCAAACGCACGTTATTACACTACGTCATACATTCAATCAACTTTATTTAAATTACAACAACATTAAACAAAAAAACAAGAGAAATGTTTGAGATGAGACAAAAGCTTAAATGTTTTCTCATCAATACTTATGTTTTTCCTTTGGCTGTGTAATAAAGAGAATATATTATACTAGCTGACAAAAATAAAACGATTTCCTTGATCATGTGAAAAAATAGCTGGTCTGAAGGGGATTAATTCAGTAGGAATTTGATTAAGCCATTCCATTTAAAATCCACACCCTCCCTGTGGAAGATTTTGGAAATATCTTCCGCAGAGGGAATATGAATGTCAAATGGAATGAACATATTAGCAGCTCCATTTGAAACACACCCTCCGTCAGTAAAAGATTCAGGTTGAATCTTTCTCAGAGAGTGTATGAAATTCAAATGGAGCTGCTTGATGTGTTTATTTCATTTGAAAGTCATACTCCCCCTGTGAAAGATATTTCCAAAATCTTCCACAGGGATAGCGTGGATTTTAAGTGGAATGGCCCCTATTATTATGTAAAAGGTTATACAACTGATTGTATTTGAATCCGGCCACCATATTTGGCATATATCAAAAAGCAATTGGTGCTTTCAAGGTTTGATGAAAAAATTCTCATTTTAATGCTTAACTTAACTTAAGACCAAACCCCATCTGACCACTTTCTTGTCTATTTTTATCCAGTGTACTGAATATCAGCACATACACCAAATACGCAGAGTATCGCTCACAGTTGTTTGATGTAATGTAAAACTTGTCTTTTTAAAGCAAAGTTGAACAATGATGGCGCTATTTATTATAAATATTGTTTGCATCTTTACAAGGGGTAGACACTTGTATATAGGTAAATTTATTAGAACATCAGAAAAATACTAGTGGCAAGGAAAGTTTCAAAAAACATTTCATTATAAAATGAATTGGTTATATTATATATTTGGCTACTTCAAACTCAAAATATATGTAAATAGCGCCCTCAATTTGCACACAAATGTACAGTTTATAGAATAAAAATTACGTAAATCTTACAAAGCTTTATAATTAATTATATGTGTTTTAGTGTGATAGCTGTTGGTATTGGCCAAGTCTAGAATTGAACATTTAGTATATAATGTTTTTTGTCAGAAAAATTGATAAATGATCACATCAAACAACCGTGCGCTAGCAATACAGCTGTTTATTTCATAGACAATTTTATTTTGTATTAACACAACAAGGGCACACACGTTTTCAGATTCCCACGATATTACAAATTAATTCCATTGTCATAATTGTTGTTTATCTGTTATTCTGAAGTATATTCAGTAATCCGTTTCAATAGCTAATCAAATTACAGTAATTCTGACAATATACTCTAATTGGTAGTCGTCCTGTTTTATTTAAGAAGGTGAACCCAACAGATTATGACCTTGTTATCATGTACGTTCGGTGGGAAATCTATACTAACCAAGCCCTAATAACTCAATTATAATGCACTTAAGTGTCACTTGGAGCGCTGTTTCTTCTTATACCTTGAAATATTGTAATAATCCAAATTGCAGCTGAATGTGTTCAATGCATTAGAACTAGTTTGGTAGAGCCTTCATTCCCAACTTTTTTTCCAGACATCTTTTTCGTCGATATTTGACGCACTTGCCAAACAATAGGTTGAAGAAAGCACTCCTGAAATCACCGTTAAATATAGTGTACACTATAGGGTTACATGCGCTGTTTACATACCCAATCCATGTAATAACAGCCTCCACACGCCTACCAGGGTGCTGACATGACTTACAAAACGGCATTATAACATACATGAGGAAAAATGGAAGCCAGCAAATTGTGAATGCTCCCAATATGATTCCAAGTGTTCGAGCAGCTCGACGCTCCTTTTTAAGATTGATCTTATAATGTTCTTTTCGTTTCTTACGTACAGCAGTCTCCATTTCACTAGGAATATCACTTGGATGATCTGGCATTATCACATTTAAAGCCAACCCGTTAGGTTCTCCATTCTCTGTTTTTTGTATCGGAATTGGGAGCCGAACCTTCTTTCCAGAATCCCGTTTTCTGCTGAATTTTTATCAATATCAAGTTGATAAAGAGGAGTGTGCATTTTAGCGCGTCTGCCACGTACACGTACAGCCCTATAGATTCTAAAATACACAACACTCATCACAATAAAAGGGATATAAAAAGAGGTAGAAGATGATAAAATAATGAAAGCTCGTTGTTGGGATAAAACGCACCTTTGCTGTTGAGAATTTGTCATTTCATCCCAGCCTAACAGAGGAGGTACAGATATCAATCCACTCAGAAGCCATACGAACGCGATTATGAAACAAATTCGTTTCTTTGTCCTTTTAGGTGTATATTTAACTGGATCTGTTATCGCCCAATAGCGGTCTAAGGCAATAGCACAAAGGTTTAAAATCGACGCCGTACATAGACATATATCTAACGTTCTCCACATATTACATAAAAAGTTTCCATGAGCCCAATAGCCTCTGATATAATAAGAGGCACTTAATGGCATAACTATCACAGCCACGGTTAAATCGGCAAATGCTAACGATACCAAGAAGTAGTTTTGCACTTGATGAAGTGATTTTTGTGTGTTATGTTTACACACGGCAAGAATCACAAGAACATTCCCAATTAAAGTCACGATAATCGCAACAGTCATCAGTATTCCGCAAATCAATTCTTCAATATATGAAATGTGCAGATCCACAAAGTTCTCGAAACTCAAATTCCGTGAAATATTCATGGTGATCAAAACACGATTTAAATTGTCAGTACTGTGGCTGTTGAACAAAAATTATTGTAACATCATCTAATTGCACAGTGCACAGGTCAGTTTTAGAAAAAAGGTACCAGTTTGTCCTCCCACCTTCATTAACAATGAATACTTTTCCTTTCTGGCGATGACCATTCATGTATGTGTAGTAGTCCAACACACTCATCAATATTCAATACACAAGGAAATTGAAAACTAGCTCTATAAAGCCATAAAGACATCATCAGCGAAAGCAAAATAGGTGACTTCTCTAAAGTTCACGTTATACCAGGTCCACCGTCTGTGCATCTCGCTCTCACTGCTGTATGTGTTTGGATGCAGCGTGATCTAATCAATTCATAGCGGTATTTTTGCGAGGGCTGCCAGATATCGGGAAGTCGGTGTTACTGTTTAGTCTTGCTGATTGTAGTCTGTTTACATAAACGTCAACCTCGGTGTCACGATTAATTTTCCTCAACGATTGTTGTGAATCGTCTAGGAATGTCCAAGTTAATATAATCTGTAAAATATAAAAAGAAAAAGTCAATAACTTCGGAATAATCTACGCAAATTTAAAAGTGATACATTGGCATGAAAATGCATTTTGAGAGTACAATAGAAATACGTAATACCTGAGAATAATAATCCAATATACGATATTATCATTCAGTAGACATGAATAACGACATTTCATTGGTTAATAGCGAAATAATATAACTCCGCATTGTTCAGTTTTGACATAATAACGACATTTCATTGGTTAATAGCCAAATAATATATTTCCATATCATTCAGTTTTCACATAATTACCGTACAATAGCCGTATTAATCAGCTCTTAATCAGCACCGGCAATCAGCGGTATTGTATTACGATTATTAGGATACATGCATTAGTTAATAGGCAAATAATATAATTCCGTATTGTTCAGTTTTCACATAATTACCATACAATAGCCGTATTAATCATCTAGCAGCTCTTAATCAACACAGGCAATCTGTGCTTTTGTATTACCCTTATTAGGATTATTATAGCGATACATACAAAAAGAATATTGATGTCTTCTCCGAGGCAAGACAGGAAGGAAATTGCGGATGGAATTGAAACTATAAATTAATACAATCGTGATCTGTGTAGGGGCAAAAGATACCAACTGCATCAGCTAGGAGACCCATTCGCTATGTCTTTAGGCATCGACATAACAGGTTTTTGTACTTTGCTCATTTCTATCTACAAACAAATCTTGGTCATGATAATGCAGAGAGCTAATTAAAGATTTATATAAACCACGTTAATGTTATTCCCCTCAGTATTTTTTATTGATCAGGAACAAATGAAGGTTGTGTTTGAGTAAGATTAATTAAAAGCTAAATTTAGATGTGTTTAATGCAGGGTTGGAATAAGATTATTAGTATGGGTTTTTTATTTGCATTTCATTAGAGAATGAATTTGCAGAAAACCTTCTGATAATTACAAACACTCGCTGAGCAGCAAGACCTTCCCTCTAAGCTTTTAATCCGATAAGCTGATTATCTATTTGTTTTCATGAATTGGAAGACATTCTTTGATGTATTACTGAGCTCAATCATCTGAAATTACTGGAGCGTGAGCCACCCAGGCTGGTGGTTCAGCATAGTATTTTATTAACAGAAGGTTTTCTCCCAATTCGTTTCCTAATGTATATTTCAATATCATTATCACCACATCAAAAAATATTACACAAAACATAACAATTTGGCTATTTCAGATGAAATCCATACACCGTCTATAGAAGACATGGCCTTTTGAATCCATTTGAAATCTACACACCCTGTGTGGCAGATTAAAATCTGCCACACAGGGTGTGTAGATTTCAAATGGATTCACCCATTCACTTAACCACATTTGAAATTCATGCTCCCTGTGTAATATCATTCATGAAGGATAAAGGTCATGTGATGAAAGATTAAGGTAATGTCTTCCACAGGGGTGTATGGATTCTAACAGTGGAATAGCCTAAATGATATCAAGGGTTTAATCAGCAGGCTATAAGGCCAGACACTACCTTAAATTAAAACTGAAAATACACGTAAAGAAAATCACACAAGAAAGACATATCATGGTGGCCAACTGGTAAAGGCGCTGGACTCATTACTGCCATGTTGTGGGTTCGAACCCCGTCAGGGCCAATATGTTGCGTCCTTGGACAAGATACTTTATCGTGCTTGTCCCACTCCACCCAGGTGTAAATTGGGAGCTGTTAGGTAGTATTAATACCGGCGCCGTTATTGTTGGCAGCCAAATGGTGTGATATCCTAGTGACAGCGAAATAAATGTAAAGCGCTTTGATATCAGTATAATTACGGATCTAAGGCGCTATATAAATGCCTACATTTTTACATTTATATTATGGTCCGAAGAAACTATAGTATTCACTATTTGGAAATAAGAATTTATTTAATTTGGGTTCTAACACATTATGTTACAAGCCTTTGAATTTATTATTATCCACAAAATTGCTTTGTATTGGACCAGAATTTGTTACTACCCGATCAAAACATTGTCGTTATATTTTAAAACCTTAGGCTAGTCATAATATTATCAAAAGAGATCCAGCAAACAATAGTATTGCAATGGCTCTATATGACTGAAAACATTTCAATAGTACGTCCTTTTAATGTATAATTTATAGATGATTGGAAAAGGACAGATGGAAATATATAAAACATAAAACAATTTTATATGACGGTTTCTTTTGAGCGTGGGTATCATTATGTTTCACTGGTCAGGTTGCCTGTTGTAATTGAAGAGACGAATCATTTTCCTTGTAGATCTCCATCCAGGTATTCTGTATAATAAAAAGAAGCGGTATTCTTGTTTTCGGTTTTATGAGGTGATGAATTTTCTTTGACATTTGAAGCTCACATGCACAATCGCAAGAATGCGATTGTGAAGATTATCATTCATCAGTGTACTTCGGTTATATTTATAAATGCGCTTTTATAAATACGCACGTGACACATGGAAACGACATACAAAGACCAGCAAGCGTGACCAAATTCTCATGCATTGACCAGAAAAAGAAAAGCATAGGAACTCTGTAGATAAATATCATCAAATATTAATTGAATTGCAAAACTATTACACACGTTGCAATTCCGAATTTGTAATGTTATCAAAGACAACATTTTAAAAGTATTTGACAACGGAAAAAATATAATCACAAAGTTGAACAAAATAGACAATTTTGCTGCACAATAGTCTCGTGTTGTTCCACCTTTACATTCAAATGTATAGGAAGACCACCCCGCTATGTAGAAGGTCACTTCGAGACTTACTATCTACAAGCTGTTGTGGCAGAGCGGAGGTGGTCACGTGCGTATTTATAAAAGCGCATTTATAAATATAATCGAAGTACACTGTTCATCCAGGTATTAATAACGAACTTATGCCGCTTTAACACCAGTTGGCTTGATGATGCATCCGTAAGTCCAATAGATCAGATTATAATTCGAAATTCATAATAATATAAGAATGGTTTTAAGAAAAGACTTATTCCTTCTACGAGTTCAGATGTCAGATAGCATCACAGCAATCAATATACAAAATGACTGTACTGTACTTGCCCCAGTGATCATATCAATACTGTCCTTGATGAAAGACTGATAGTGATACGCTTGAAATGTAAGTAGATATTCCAAATTCTCAGAAATATTATTCCTTTAGGGGAAAAAACCGATGATCGATGTGATCACGTTTTACACGTGAATATGAATATTATAAAATTCCAGAAAAAATGAGCCTTCGGCAAACTTGATTCAAACTCATTCGAGGGGTGTATTGGACACCATAAATGATGCACGATGATGAATAATAAATAAATTAATAAATGAACATGCGGTTAATGAATATATGAATAATAGTATTTATTAAATTAAATCAAATTCCTATTTAACGTTTTAAAGCATTATTCATTAGAGCATATCCCGGAGTAAATCCCATTTGAATGTGACTTTGAATGTGGCATTGATTGATTTGAGAATATCGTATATCTATAATTCGTGTTCCGAGAATTTTATATCACGTTCAACACGCTCCAAAATTATTAAATCTCTAACACTACGAAGGGTGGTTTTACCACCCCTCAATGTTTTTCATTCGGCGGAAAAAACCGCGTGTGTTTACGCCCAAACGACTTAAGCTAATCGCATATCAATCCTTTGCGCTTAAGCTTATCGTAGATCAACCCTTTGCGCTAATTTTAGTGATCCAATTGCTACCCCAGCACCTCACCTGGGGGTAGGACCCATCATCAAATATTACCAGGGGATTGGTAAGGCCCATCATATCGTTATGAATTCGGCAGAGTGACGAATCGAGAATTTTGAGCAAATTGAGTTTTTGTATGCTTATGATTATGTTTTAGGTTATCTTTTATTTCCACCAAAAATTAATGGTAAATCTTACTCACCGACGTAGTTATTGAAATTTTGATTTGGACGAATCGCGCCTAAGTGCGATAAATGAATTCGGCAGAGAGACGAATCGTATACTTAGCTGTACAAATCATGTTATTTTTGCTTTAAAATCCTCGAGTTTTTGCTAAATATTACAGGGATAACTACTAATTCCCCAAATCAAGAATGCGTGCTATGGTTTACACGTAGTTGAATGCGTATTCGACCTCTGTCTGCGCAGTGGTAGAGACATTTTGGATACAGCATAAAGCCGAATACCTGTTAAAACGCGTTTTGAGGGATATATCGATAATTTCAGAACATGCCAATATTGACAATAATTGGTATACATTCACTTCTATAATATACATTTCAAATGAGTGCTCACGAATGTTCTAAATTTTTAGAAGGACCAATGGAATGGTACCAAGATTTTCAAACGCCGTTTACTCAGAACAGCAATTTTGCGTATTCGACACTCTGCCGTGTTCATAACGATATTTTTCTGCAATCAAATCCATGATTTTCCTTTCCTCTTGTAATAATATTCCAAACAATATCGTGTTTTTACTTGGAAGTTATTTCCGTTCACATTTGTTTTTCTCATGTTCGTAGAATTTCTAGCCAAAAGTCAATTTTGCCTGTACTTTTTCACATCTAACCAGGGTGCGCATTATGACATCCTAGCAACATCATGTTTGTCCTTATTCACTGGATAGAGGAGACCATAGCTATACATTGGTACCAAATAAAGGTATATATAGTAGAAAATTAGGGGTGCAATAACCCCCTCTTCGTAGATTTTATTACAAAAAATAATTTATCTAACTCAGGCATTTTTAGTCAAATTTATCCCTGAAAATGATAAGAAACCACTATTATAACAAATATATGAAGTTTCATATCCATAATATTATTCCAAAAATAGACGCAAATGTGTACCTGGGCCTGAACAACTCCCCTGCCCTCAAAGTTGTACGGCCTACCCTACGTACCACAGATGAGGTGGTAAGGTCAACAATCTGTGTGATCAAATGAGCGCAAACAGCTTCAAAGGATGGTTGTTCCGTCCCGGAAGCTTGATTTCTTTCTGCAACCATAATGGGCCGTAATATATCACTAACCGCATAGTCCGAGGCAAGGTTCATTATTGTCAGGGTTAGGGTCTTAGGGTTAGGGTCTTAGGGTTAGGGTTAGGGTTAGGGGTTAGGGGTTAGGGGTTAGGGTTAGGGTTAGGGGTTATGTGTTAGGGTTCGGGTTTAGGGTTAAGGGTTAGGGTTAAGGTTAGGGTTAGGATTAGGATTATATACGTAATTATTAGTACTAATATACTAATATTAGTATATTGTGTGTATTGCGGCCCATTATGCTTGCAGAAAGAAATTACGCGTCCCGAAATGGTTGTACAATACGTGGAGCCGTGTGGCGATTTGAGCGTTTTACGGCGACAAGAAAGAATCCAGAGGGCGGGTTGTATCTACTTCCCTCTCGTCAGATTAGGGATAAGGGACCGGTAGCAACGTTTGCACAGTATGTTTTGTGTTACCTGGGAGCACATACGCGGAATGTCATTCTGACATCAATGATTCAGATTTTCGTGAAATTCGCGATATAATACAAAGTTTATGGCAAATTATTCAAAATTGGTATTTTTTATATTTTTTATATTTTTAAAACAGCCCTCGAAGTAAATTTTATAAATCTAATGATTTGAAAAGTTCGACCTTTTGTTTTAAAGATATACATTTCTCCACCAAAAGATATCAGGAGGATATTGCTCGTATTCAGAATGCAATTTGATGTGTCTGATGTGCTCTTAAGGCCCACAAAAATACTGTGCAAACGTTGCTCTCCGATCCCTTAAATATGAAATTTACACGTAAATAAAATAAATGTTGTCAATTTAATATCAAAATTGGTTCAAACGAAGAATTGTGAACAATATTGTTTGGATATTATTAATATTCATTAAATTAAAACAAATTGGAATAGCTGTGAATTACGTTTTATGGGTGACAATATTTCAGATTATAATCTCAAGTTCATAGTTATTAATACCTGGATGAATGATATTCTTCACAATTGTAAGTTTGAATAGAACGTTTATAATTATTGTGACCGTTCACGGCGAATGAGCCGTAAATTCCTCCACGGTCAACTTTGTTTTATTTCGTGTTTAAAAAATAAACATCATAAACTTAAAAATGGTATATCATTTGACTTCAAACGATATCCAGAAGCGAGGTTATGGTTTGTTAAACTTTGCTCCTTCAACAAAATTATAGCTTTTACGTTTTTACATGTGTCTCTTTTTCCACATTACTGGCAATAAATATCAAACAGTCATAATTGGCGGTCATTTCAAATCATCCCCAAGTCAACGAGGTTTAAGAAAGTTCTCTCATTGTTAATTGTTGGTTATGCATACCTGTACAAAATACAATGCCTGGTAACCCACCACTTGAACAGGATTTAGCAAAAGCAAACAAAGACCAGAGCTATTAAAAGTTCTATAGCCATCTAAGGTAGAAGCTTATTATCCACTTCAACAATAGGATTATTGATTAGTTTTGACGATCAAAGTGAGACAGATGTCGGGCCAGCTTAAGTTACCGATGAATACGACCTTCGTACACATTTTATACCGTAACTCAGAATACAATTTAGGGAATTTACGGCTCATTTGTGCTGCCGGGTCACAATTATGCATTGTTCATTGAAGAAAATATACAGCCTGTCTAAAATAAAACATATCTCGAGATTAAAACAAGCATATTGAACAGAACAAACGGCATTTGAGAGCTAAGACTACGCCCTTGACGTTGATGTAAGCATCATGTCACAACGGTATTTTTTAATTGCCAAAGAGGGCGCTTTTCACTTGCACAATTTGTTTTGAGACAGGCTGTATTGTGAATAATCTCTGTTACCTAATTCATAATCTGGGACCTTGATATTATCACGTTCAACACGTTTCAACATTAACAGATGAAATCTATTACTGAGATATCTGATGGGTTGAAGAAGAGGAGACTGGTATGATTAACATTCATTAATGTATCGCAGAAGATGTCTGTCCCGTCAAAAGCCCATACTAATTATCTGTGAAATATTTCATTTACACACATCTGTGAGACTGTTGACACAATTTGATGGATCTAACGTTCTATTTAAGTAACTAATTGACAAAGCTTTTGTAGTCGTACAATAATTGTTGTATTTTTTAAGTAAAACATGCAATAATAGCAATAACAAGGATATGGCGACATCAGGACTATTATGTTGAAACATATGTGTATGTTGATAATAAAAATTGTTATTGCGTGCGTACTGTTAGGACCTAAACATACCACACATGAGAAGCATTGACAGAATAGTGATGCATTTTAAGATCATCACTTTATCATGTTGCAACTGCTCGGTAAGTTAGCGCACTGATGATGTAGAACACTATATGCTGTCAAGCCTGTCATAGTAATGAAAAAAACTTGGGAAGTAAATTGTGATGTTGACAAACTGCCTCACGTACAACATTCAACTCATATATTCTCCTCATGGTGGCGACTGGGTCTTGCTGGAGTGCCTCAGCTATGTAATCATTTTGCGACTGTTTGAAATACCGTTTGTTGTATGCCAATGAAATTCTAATATGATACTTAAACGTATCTAGATTAAGTGCCCAGGGATTAAGTGTAATCAAGAATAACATAATAAGTAAGCGTTGAAAGCAAGATTCGGCGAGTTCTGAGCATTATAAAAGTGGATATCAGGCGGAATATTAATTGCACCTGTGTCCTAGTTTATGTTGAATTGCCTCAATATATGTCGCCCATTTGCTCCATTGTATCACAGTTAAAGCTACAGCTAATAATGATAAACCGATAAAAATAAGTAATTGCGCAGCGTTGGCATGGTTGGTTTTCCAGGATTGTCAATATTAGAGGAGCGCAGAGGCTAGAATTGGACATCATTTTTCTCAATTTTAGCTTAATTTCTTATGTTTTAGGGAGCGTGCCGGATTTTGGCGTATGTGGAGTCCGCCCTTACATCTTCATTCATTCTTAGATTTTTTCACTCAAAAACACTTAACATCTCACTTCATGTGGTTTTCAAGAAAAGAAAATGACTTTTGATCATCGAAAATAACTCTCATGAGCACATTGTATTATTCGAGCTTTAATTGTTGTTTTTCTTCAACATACAGAAGAATATCTCAGTAATAAAGCGAGGACAGCAAAGAGCTGCAAAGAGAGAAGTGTTGGAAAGGTGTTGGTCAGGCAATTATCATTCATATGTCTTCTCCAACTCATCCCGAGGTGTGATTGTTGGCTTTATTCTTGTGTATGATCATGATGGCCGGGCAAATGTTAAAAGGGTGACACTACAATTACCCAGTGTGCCCAAGTGTACCAAATTCAACTTGGGGCGGGACTTGGGGCCAGTGTTTAAGGATATGTGACGGCACTGTGGTGTCGGGTATAGTGTTGATTTAACTGGTATTAGCACCCATCAGTTTGGGTTAGGGGAAGGACTAACTAGGGTTTAATTTCTTACACTGAACATTCAGCCTGTGTAGTGCCTACAGCAAGCATTGCGGAATGTCAGATGTTCCATTAATAACGACACATGCATGTGTAAGGAGCAAGTTCAAAGATACATCTTCAATATTGATTTCTATATAAACACAACAATTCGTCAGCTGAGTGTAACGTCCTACGTGTTATGTTATTACTACGCACTTTTGACCCTCTTGAACTCAGCTAACGATTAATACTATATTATATCTTCGAGGTATCCCGCATTTAATATTAGCTAAAAAGACGAGTTATTCCATTCACTTCACCATTAATGCAGTCTTTCAAGTTATTTCATGTTCTTCATTGGCTTAGGAAGATTGTCACCAACAATTTTGGTGATCTATCCTGGGGGTGCCAGAGGGGGGGGTGTCAGGAAAAACACCCATTTTCCCGGTATCTGGTCATATTTGTTTTAATTCATCAGGAATTATTGGGGGCTGAGCCCCCGCAAGCTCCCGGTCCCTAAACCTATGTTCTTTCATAGCAGAGAAGACTCGACATCATCTTTGATCGCAGGAGTAGGCATTGTCGATATAATTCTACTATCACTTTGCTAAACAGATCTGCTCCCTCCGAACACACCATCAATGAACAATATTTACTTAGATATCATTTTGAATCATAGTAACAATTAGATAAAGTCAATATACACCAGGCACAAAAAGAAACTCGTCAGTTATATTCATCCTTGCTGTTCAATAACTTGATAATTTTGGATTATTCTGAAATATACATTTTGTTAATTGACCTTTTCTTTCTCATTTGACTCCCTGTTCGTGAACATTGAGCAAGTATTGACCAAGATATGCGCCTCCAAACTCTCAAACCCCAAAATGAAAAGTTGCAATTTTAACGATTCAATTGTGCCTGTTACACTGTTTGCTTTATTGATTGGCCCGTGGTGCTTGCGTGCAATACAACGATGCGTTCCCATTGAAAATCGTTGAAAATGCAACTTTTTGGGGTTTGAGGCTTTGGAGGCGCATATCTTGGTCAAATCTTGTTCGTTTTTCACGAACAGGGTGTCAAATGAGACAGCAAAGTCCAATTAACAAAATGTATATTTCAAAATAATCCACAATTATCAAGTTATTGAACAGCAAGGATGAATATAACTGACGAGTTTCTTTTTGTCCGGGCTTTTTGTGCCTGGTGTATACTGCCACATACACTGATCGTTTTAATCTGATTCCTCCTCTTTCAACACCCTTTTTAATGAACACTATGAGGAGCGGTTGGAGATTTAATGCAAGAGTATTTTATTGTTGGTTAAGTTTGCCAGAGTTTACCGCTTTCACCGGTAATCGGGTGACAGTTCCCGGGACAGTCCTCCTGAAATTATGATCACGACGATCTTTTGAAACTCAAACTGTGTTATTTTTATTTGAGAGCTAGACCTTCAATAATGTTTGTAACGGACAAACATACCTTTAAAGGAATTACTTTTTAAGCACAATATAGTAAAGTGGCTGTGTCTCCAAGACAATAAATAGAAGGAAATGTTAAAAAAAATTGCACTTACAAGCTCAAATTTTGTTTCAAGGACCATGTCTATGTGTATTGCCATAGCAATATCACATGACCATCTCATGAACGACATAATAATTACTCTCAGTCCTACCACACATCGCAATTAATTGATCAAGATACTTTGTACCACACTTTAATGTCATTAATATCATTTAAATTTTGTATCAACACGTTTTTACTGACATTTTAATAATTAATGATTAACTAGAGTAAAAACTAGGAAGAACAAGACTTACCTGCTCATTCGGTTGTCACGTATTTTCAAAAGCAGAATCAACAGCAGAATGATATTAAGATCACAGACTAGATGGGTACTTGTCTGGTTTGCGTGTCACAGCTACTGATGATGATATGCCAGCACCAGACGAGATGCCAAGAGCTATTTTTCTAAAATGCAAAAATAATGTTTGTTCAACGGTCAATATACAACTAGTGAGGTTTTTTTGCGATGACTTGTGAATTATGTTGTTAACCGAGATATGCGCGCGCTTCAACATCTCATGGTTGGAATTCACATCCGGTTAAGTCAATATATACCAATTATACTCGCTGCTCCTAAGTGACCAGTAGCTATTAGTTACATACACTATATTTTGACAACATATACCTTGCCAAACTAAACTCGTGCTTAGGGCATAGATCCACGATAAAGTGTGTAAAGAGGTACACTGTTCGTCTTAGCTCTTCTTGAAGTGCCTTTAAGCCATTTAATAGCATCATCATATAAAGTCAAATAGAAAACAAAGGTGCACGTTAAAATTATAGACCAAGCAGTCCACGACTATTGGTCAAAATAAAATAAAGATCGGAATGTTTAAATTAAGAGTTTGTTATTCCGCTTTATATAGGATGTTGATCCCAGTATTAATCAAATGTTAGCGTAACATTCATCCGGATTGTCATAATTTTCTTACAACTTTATAATTAAAGCAGAACGTTGTATTGTTACAAATTAGGCAAAATAGTAGTCTCGTTGACATATTCTTGCATCGTCGCAGTAGCCTCGTGCTCGTTGAGAAAGTGGTGCGTTACAACATGTAACTGTCACTACGGGTATATTAACTATACATGTAGTGGCGATGTATTGGGGTCAAGAGAATTTGCTTTTTACTACCCCTCAGTGAACAATTATTGTTTAAATATCTCTGAAGGAGCAAGTTTTTCAATACCCCTCAAAGAGCACTTTTTTACACGTCGGTGAACTTTATTTTTATTATCCACAAAATTGTTTTATATTGGACAAGAATTTCTTACTGCCTTATCAAAACATTTTATTTATATTATAAAACCAATGGCTCTTATGAATCAGAATAATTGACAAATTTTCAATAGCACGTCTTATTAAACTCGCCGGGTGTATATATTTTATTCTTCTTGCTGAATTTTCCTGTATATTAAGTCTCATATATTACCCACATAAATCTGATATTAAATGACCCACTTGCATCTATTATTTCACAAATTCTACAGACCTTTTCATATCCATTTGGATTACCCCTGTGCGAATTCAGATTTCAGATAGCAGCACAGCAATCAATATACAATATATGATCGTTCTTGCCCTACTGATAATATCATGTCCTTGATGACAGGCTGATAAGCCTAAAGTATAAGTAGATGTTCCAAATTCTGAGAAAGATTATTTCTTAAGGGTAGAAACCAATGATCGATGTGATCACGATATATATGTAAATATGAATATGATAAAAATCGAACTAGGAACATAGCTTTTCGGCAAACGTGTTTCAAATTCAATTGAGGGATGTAATAGACACCATTAACGATGCAACGTCATGAATGATACACATATATGAATCAATGTAGCTTTGTAATTCATGATCCAAGAATGTGATACTACCACGTTCAACAGGTTGCAAAATTATCTCTAAACACTAACACTAACACGAAGAGACGTTTTACAAACCCTCAAGGTTTTTCATCACACATAAAAAAAACCGCGTGTTTACGTATAAACGACTTAAGCTAATCGTAGATCCATCCTTTGTACTTAAGCTAATTAGTAGATCCATCCTTGGCGCTCATTTTATTGATAATATTTCTACCCAGCACCTTACCCGGGGGTAGGACGATCGACCATCAAATATGACCAGGGGGGTAGTGATGCCCACTATTGGTTTCTACAATCAAATTCATGATTTTCATTTCCTCTTGTAAAATTATTCCAAAAGATGCCAACTTTTTACTTGGTATTTAGGTTGAAATAGGTCATTTTCGTGCACATTTTGGAGAAAATCAGGTAAAAATCGCATGTTCGTAGATTTTTAGCCAAAAGAAGTCAAGTTTGCATGTACTTAAGTACATCTAGCCAGAATTTTGCGAGGGTGCGCACACATTATGACATCATCGCGTCTCGCGACATCATGTGGGAAATGTTTGTCCTTATTTTGATAACACTGGATAAAGGAGACCATAGCTATACATTGGTACCAAATAAAGGTATATGATTTTTATAATAGAACATTAGGGTGCAATAACCCCCTCTTCGTAGATTTTGTTACAAAAAGTAGTTCAGTAGAACGAGGGTTACCCCTCATCTAACTCAGGCATTTTCAGTCAAATTTATCCCTGGAAATGATAGAATACCACTATTATAACAAGTATAGGGCGTTCCATACCCATACGGTATTATTATTAAAACATCATCCAAAAATGGACGCAAATTTGTACCGAACATCTCCCCTGCCCTCAAAGTTGGGTGGCCTACCCTACCACAGATGATGTGGTAAGGTCAACAATCTATGTGCTCAAATGAGCGCAAGCAACTGAATATATGAATGCAAAACCCACCCAAGTCCATACTTTGGCCAAATTGAATTAAGCATGGGAAATTGTTGCTATACATAGGCCTGTCATATGTATGAAAGAAAAACTCAAATTCATCCCATGTGTCTATTGAGCATGCGAAAAATGGGAGCGGATAGCAACGTTTGCACATTTTGTGTGGGACCTGGGAGCACATCAGACACATGAAATTGCATTCTGAAAACGCGGGATTTCCTTCTGACATCAAATAATTTAACTTGTTTTGAAATTCGCGATATAATACAAACTTTATGGCAAATTATTCAAAATTGATGTTTTTTATATATTTAATATTTAAGAGTCCTCGAAGTAAACTTTCTTTATAAATCAAATGATTAAATTTTGACCTTTTGTTTTGAAGATTTACATTTTTTTCTCCACCAATAGACTTCAAATTTTAATTGATATCAGAAGGACATTTCTCGTATTCAAAATGCAATTTGATGTGTATAATGTACTCTTATGTCCCACAAAAATACTGTGCAAACTTAATATCATAATAGGTTCAAACGAAGAATTGTGAACAATATCATTATTAATATTCATTAAATTAAAACAATTTGAGTATCTGTGAATTTGAGATTATTGGACTTAATGAGTGGCATTATTTCTGATTATAATCTCAAATTCATGGTTATTGATACCTGGATGAATGACAATCTTCACAATTGTAAGTTTGAATAGAATTTTTTATATGCATTGTTCATTGAAGTAAATTTATTGTGAATAATCTCTGTTACCTAATTCATAATCTGGGACCTTGATATTATCACGTTCAACACGTTCCAACATTAACAGATGAAATTTATTACATGTTTGAGGTATCTGATGGGTTGAAGAGGAGGAGACTGTTATGATTACATTCAGTAATGTATCGCAAAGGATGTCTGTCCCGTCAAAAGCCCATACTAATTATCTGTGAAATATTTCATTTACACGCATCTGTTGACACAATTTGATGGATCTAACGTGTGGTAAAACGTTCTATTTAAGTAACTAATTGACAAACCTTTTGTAGTGGTATAATAATTGTTGTATGTTAAAAAAACGTGGAATAATAACAAATACATTACACTTGCATTGTGTTCTAACAAGGATATGGCAACATCAGGACTATTATGTTGAAACATATGTGTATGTTGTTAATAAAAATTGTTATTGCGTGCGCACTGTTGGGACATAAACATACCATACATGAGAAGCACTGACAGAATAGTGATGCATTTTAAGATCATCACTTTATCATGTTGCAACTGCTCGGTAAGTTAGTGCGCTGATGATGTAGAACACTATATGCTGTCAAGCCTGTCATAGTAATGAAAAAACTTGGGAAGTAAATTGTGATGTTGACAAACTGCCTCACGTACAACATTCAACTCATATATTCTCCTCATGGTGGCGACTGGGTCTTGCTGGAGTGACTTAGCTATGTAATCATTTTGTGACTGTTTGAAATACCGTTTGTTATATGCCAAAGAAATTCTAATATGATACTTGAAACGTATATCTAGATTAAATGTAATCAAGAATAACATAATAAGTAAGCGTTGAAAGCAAGATTCGGCGAGTTCTGAGCATCGTAAGAGTGGATATCAGGCGGAATATTAATTGCACCTGTGTCCTAGTTTCAATTGAATTGAATATATGCCGCCCTTTTGCTTCAGTGTATCACAGTTAAGCTTAAAGCTACAGCCAATATATAAGTCATATCCCTGATAAAATAAGTGATTGCACAGCTGAAAAGGAAAGGAGTAAGGTACACCTGCACCAACTTGACGTGGGGAAATAAGTAAAATACAGAATAGATGGTATATGCAGAGGGGGACAAAAACAACAAATGTAGGCATAAAGTGTAAACCTGAAAAAACAACAGGGATAAATGGGAATAAAAAGTACACTAGAACAAGTAATTAAGTGATGAAAATTATGTGCACGTACACCCTAAGTCTTCCCCCAGCTATATCCAAAGAACTGCTAAACGATTTAGCGGTTCATAGGCTATATTGTGTTTAAAAGGTCCTATATAGTAGGGCTAGGTATAGTGTTGAATAGCACTTATCAGTTAAAGGAAAGGACTAACTATGATTTAATTTCCTATAGCCAGCCGTATATTGCCTATAGCAAGCATTGCGGAATGTCAGATGTTCCATTAATGTTAATAACGGCCCATGCATGTGTAAGGAGCAAGTTCAAAGATACATCTTTAATATAAATTTCTACATAAACACAACAATTCGTCAGCTGAGTGTAAGAAGGTCGTACGTGCTGTGTTATTTCTACGCACTTACGACATTCTTGTACTCAGCTGACGACTTCATACTATAATGTCTTCGAAGTTGCCCACATTTAACATGATATATCGGCTACAAGGACAAGGTATAAAATTCTCTTGACGTACGTCACCATTTATGCAATATTTCAAGTTATGTTCTGTCATAGCAGAGAAGACATCGTCTTTGTATGATCGCAGGTACTTGCTAAACAGAACGGCTCCCTTCGAACACATCTTGTCATCTTTATTAAACATTTTTTACCAGACATCATTTTGAATCACAGCAACAATTAGACAAACTCAATATAATACTGCCATATAGTCACATACACTGTTCGACTTAAATCCGGATTCCTCCTCCTTCAATACCCTTTTTATAAACACTACGAGGAGCGTTTGGAGATTGAACGCAAGAAAGTCTTTGTACCCAGAGTTTAACAGCTATTGGTTATCGGGTAACAGTCCCCCTGAAGTTATAATCACGACGATCTGTTGAACCTCAAACTGTGTTATTTTTATTTTACAGACCTTCAATAATATTTGCTACGGACAAACATACATTTAAAGGAATTACTTTTTATGCACAGTATAGTAAAGTGGCTGTGCAGCATAAAATAAACAACTTATTTTTCTTTCTTGTGTAAATATCTAAACTTTAGTATAATTATATATATAATATTCAATGTAAAGGTGATGCATTGTCTTTCAGGCCTTTGGCTTTGTAATGCATCTACCACATCACATCATTATTTTCCACGTTGCTTATCTCTGTCATGCTGATTATATATGTATTGATGATGATGAAAATAAAATGAATGAATGAATGAATGAATGAATGAATGAATGAATGAATGAATGAATGAATGAGTGAGTGAGTGAGTGAATGAATGAATGAACGAACGAACGAACGAACGAACGAACGAATGAATGAATGAATGAATGAATGAATGAATGAATGAATGAATGAATGAATGAAATAGAAGGAAATGTTTAAAAATAATTGCACTTACAAGCTCAGTTTTTGTTTCAATGACCATGTTTATGTGTATTGCCATAGTCATATCACTTCAGAGCGGATAAATAAATGACCATCTCATGAACGACATAATAATTACTCAGCTCAGTCATACCGCATATCGCAAATTAAGTGATCAATGCACTTTGTACCTCACTTTAATATCATTAATATCATTTAAGTTTTGTACCAACACGTTTTACTGACATTTTAGAAATCAATGATTAACTAGAGTTAGAATAGGAAGAACAAGGCTTACCTCCTCACTCCGCCGTCACGTATTTTCAAAAGCAGAATCAACAGCAGAATGATATTAAGATCACAGACAAGATTGGTGCTTGTCCCATTTGTGTGTTACAAGTACTGATGATGATATTCCAGCACCAGACCTGATGCCGAGAGCTATTTTTCTACAATGTTTGTTCAACGGTTAATATAGAAATGGCAAGACTCTTTTTGCGATGACTTGTGAATTGTGTTGTTAACCGAGATATGAGCTCGCGCCTCAACATTGTGATGGTCTGAATTCACATCCGGATATATGTCAATGCACCAGTCGTACTCGGTACACATATCTAAAGTGATCAATGAATTAAAAAAAACTCGGTCGAGTGTTGCCAAATAATAATAATAATAACAGTAATAACGGTTAGTTTATGAAAAAGAAGTAAGTGAAATTTAGCAACGCGACCAGGTTTATTAGAGCGAAGTCAACTTCCACTTCAATGCTCTATTGAAATCCACCGTTGTTGTTCTTTTCATTTCTATTCATCAATCCGGGGGTTCTTCCTGGTTGAAGGTATACGGGGATGTGCCACGGTTTTGGGGTACCTTTTCAGCGATTTTGGTATATCGATGGGTGGGTTTTCAGTGGATACCAATGCGCCCAATTGGGCGCATTTGGGCAAAAATGCCATTAAAGCGCCCAATTATGGCAAATTTGGGTGCTTTTTGGGTGTTTTTTCTTGAAAATTGGTATACTGATGGGTAGCAAAAACAGCAAAAAGTAGGTATAGAGAAAGTCAGCATCCGAAAGTCTGCGTGGCACACCCCCGTACAAATTTTTTCGAAGAACCCCCCGGGTCATCAATGGTAATGCAGGAATTGCGTCAATCGTTTAAATTTATTAATTTTCTCTACCGCCGGCGTTTCGCAATTACTAACTAACATAAAAGTCTCTTACAATTATAGACTTTATATCAAGTTAACAAATTGCAATTATGAAAACTAAAAACTTTAAAATTGAAAATATATTAGCCATCAAAAATATATACGCAAAAACACCCTCTTATCTATATTATACAAGTATACAAGTTCTAACTTCAATTGTTATAATATCGACATAAATGCGCACTTCAGCTACAACACTAAGAGCTCAGCTACAATACCAGGTAAATATAATACAATCCTTCACATCCTTGATCCTCAGCTGCAATACTAGGTGATTATAATATCGTCCTTCACATCCTTGACCTTCAGCTCCAACAGTAAGGGATTATAATTTACTCTTTCGCATCCCTGATCCTCAGCTACAGCACTAAGTTAAGTGATTATTCCCTCCGTTAAACCCTTGATGCTCAGCTACAACAATAAGTGATTACAATACCCTCCGTCACACATTTGATCCTCAGATACCAAGAGATAAGAGATTAAAATACCCTCTTTCACATCCTTAATCCTCAGCTACAAAACAAGAGATTATAATACACTCTTTCAAATCCTTGATCCTCAGCTACACCACCAAGTGATTAAAATACCCTCCATCACGTTCTTGATCCTCAGCTACAACACTGAGAGTTAATAATACCTTCCTTCACATCCTTGATCCTCAGCTACAACACTTAGTGACTGTAATACCCTCCGTCAAAACTTTGATCTATAAAACTAGGTGATTATAATATCCACCTTCACATCCTTAATCCTTAGCTACAACACTAAAAGGAATAGTACCCTCTGTCACATTTTTGATTCTTAGTTGCTGCACTCAGATATTATAATACACTCCGTCACATCCTTGATCCTCAGCTACAACACAAAGAGATTATAATACTTTCCTTCAAATCTTCAGCTACAACACTAAGAGATTATAATACCCTCCTTCACATCTTCAGCTACAACACTAAGAGATTATAATACCCTCCTTCACATACTTGATCCTCAGCTGCAACACTAAGAGATTAAAACTCCCCTTTACATCCTTGAAACTCAGCAATAATTCCAGTTGATTATAATACAATCCTTCACATCCTTGATCCTCAGCTACAACACTAAGATATTATAATACCCTCCTTCACATCCTTGATCCTCAGCTGCAACTCTTAACGATTGTAATACCCTCCGTCACCCCCTTGATCCTCAGCTACAAAACTAGGTGATTACAATATCCTCCGTCACATCTTTGATTCTTAATAGTTGCTGTAACTAATCCTTAGCTACAACACTAAAAGGAATAGTACCCTCTGTCACATTCTTGATTCTTAGTTGCTGCACTCAGATATTATAATACACTCCGTCACATCCTTGATCCTCAGCTACAACACAAAGAGATTATAATACTTTCCTTCACATCTTCAGCTACAACACAGAGAGATTATAATACCCTCCTTCACATCCTCAGCTGCAACACTAAGGGATTAAAACCCTCCTTCGCATCCTTGAAACTCGGCTACAATACCAGTTGATTATAATACAATCCTTCACATCCTTGATCCTCAGCTGCGCACACTAAGAGATTATAATACCTCCTTCACATACTTGATCCTCAGCTGCAACACTAAGAGATTAAAACTCCCCTTCACATCCTTGAAACTCAGCAATAATTCCAGTTGATTATAATACAATCCTTCACATCCTTGATCCTCAGCTACAACACTAGGTGATTATAATACCTCCGTCACATCCTTGATCTTCAGCTACAACACTAAGATATTATAATACCGGCTTAGGCCTACTTATGAATTCCAAGGGGTCATAGGTCAAAAACCATAGGTAGCAGAAAAATGTTATGATTGACGTTTTTGATCCAAACATCCATCTTAGTAAACTGATACACTTTGCAAGATGAATATGTCAATTTTCAAAAAATTCCCATATGAAAATTTGTTTGTCTTGGTCAAAACTGAACAAAATCACCCAAAAATGCAATTTTTACCCATAAATTAAATGTATTAAATTAAGCGATGGTCCTTTTTTGCCTTATTCCAGGGTCCTAAAATAATGGAGAAAATTTGAACATCATTAAATGAAGAGCTTGGCTCCAAAAGGCATTAAGTCCAAAGACTGTT
Organism: Amphiura filiformis; assembly: GCF_039555335.1. Lineage (NCBI taxonomy): Eukaryota > Metazoa > Echinodermata > Ophiuroidea > Amphilepidida > Amphiuridae > Amphiura > Amphiura filiformis. Next base: position 8,142,717 of record NC_092630.1, on the reverse strand, counting down.
TTGTGGGATTTTTTATTTGAAAATATTGAGTAGCAGTAACATTGCCACTCTAATAACATTGGCGTAGTAGAATATGTAGTTATAACAATTTTGGCAAATAATTGCAAATCCCTTTAACTTCCCACGTGCGAAGAAGAAAAAGGCATCAAGTGCAATGGCAGCCATTTTAAAACCTTGGATTTGACAATTTTAGGGACAAATCTATTATCGAAAGAGAATAAGCCAGATGTGCAAACATATCCATTCCAATCGTTAAATGTCATTTAAACTTTAGAATGTAAAAATATTCCAGCAAAATGTTACATACACAAGGCAGCTATTGAACTAATGCCTTTTGGAAACATCTCTTGAAATATTGTGTTAGTAAAGAAAGTGAATAGGCCTACTTCACTTTAATAGGAATTGGACTAAACTAAAAATCAAGTAAAGGACTACATTTTATGGCGATGTCGACATTTTAAAGAAAATTAACACAAATTGGCGCTGACTGGAAAATAAAGCTCTTGCCATATCCTGTCGGAAAACCATGTCCATGTAAAAAACTTGTAACTCCCTTCGTCTGTTGGCGGGTAACTTCTTGAATTCCTGGTTTATTCGAAGCATGCAAAATAGCGGCGTCATCCATTTTTATATTATTGTAAAACAAATAATAATAACAGAGGCCTAATGATAAAATGAAACGATGGCCACCCCCCCCCAAAAAAAAACCCTGTATAATGTGCGCAACCTACAAAGTGAATCACGGGTCAAATAATCGCCAAGTATCTTTTTAACCATTGATTTATATGGGACAAGAATAGAGGTTATCCATGTTCTATAAGCTGCATGTCCTATCAACGACTGCTATACCTTGTTTAGGACATTCTAAAGAAGTACCTGCATGTGCAACCATGACTGTTTCAACAAAATAGCCCGCCAAAGTCATGCAGGTAACTCCGAGGTCGTGCATTAAATTAGTTTGAATGATGAATACTACGGGCACCAGTGCCTTTTGTTAGAAGTCACACATGAGTGAAGTGGATAACCTCTATTATCAAAAGTGCCGGGGAAAATCTTCAATAGTTGCCCAATTGCCTACGACCTCGCGGGTTTAGTAACCCTGTGAAGTAAAATCAGATCAATGCTCATTCACGTGGATGATGAACATTGATCGCGATTGAAGAGGACATAGATAAATTGAATGAATAAATTAATGAATGGACATGATTATCGATATTGTTACGCAATAGTGGAGTTAGATCCAAAGCTGGAAGCTAGTAGTTGGCAGGTGGAAGGCAAGTCTAATCTGATTGGCTAAATATCGTCAGTAGCTGTCAGTAGGCGTGGTTAGTCAGTTTGACATTTCCCTTGACTTTCCAAGGGAGGATATGTCGGATCTATAAGGACCAACGCCTGACGGCGTTGATTCTAGTACTAAATATTGCGTTGGGCCTGTATGGACTAACAACACTAGGTGATAATATCCTCCTTCACATCCTTGATCCTCAGCTACAACACTAGGTGATTATAATACCCGCTTTACCTCCTTCACATCCTTGATCCTCAGCCAGGGTTGGCGATTTTTTTGATTTTTTTAAATCAAAAAAATCGATTTATTTGATTTTAAAATCGGATTTGTTTTTTATTTAAATCGATTTTTTTTAATTCCAAGAACTACTATACCCCATGATAAAGTCAAAAGAGACCAGTGGAATGCTAGACATTATGCACAATTCTATCAGGTATTTACAAAATATCAAAAAGCATTTTCAGATGTAAAAATTTCAATGAAAAAATGTGGTAAAATCATGGGAAAAAAGATAGATCAAATGACATCATAGAGGTATTTAATTGTATCTAAAAGGTGTAGAAGCATTACAAATTAAATAAAACAGTCAATTCAAGATAGAAATTAATTTAAATTTATCAAAAATGGTAAAAACTGAAAAAGTTGATTTAAATCATGGTTTAAATAACGATTTAAATCAAATCATTTGTTTTTTAAATCACAATGATTAGGCTCTTCACAACATTACATGGTGATTATAATACCCTCCATCACATCCTTGATCCTCAGCTACAACACTAGGTGATTATTATACCTCCTTCACATCCTTGATCCTCAGCTACAACACTAGGTGATTATAATAAACTCCTTCACATCCTTGATCCTCAGCTACAACACTAGGTGATTATAATACACTCCTTCACCTCCTTGATCCTCAGCTACAACACTAGGTGATTATAATAAACTCCTTCACATCCTTGATCCTCAGCTACAACACTAGGTGATTATAATACCCTCTGTCACATCCTTGATCTTCAGCTACAACACTAAAAGATTATAATACCCTCCTCCACATCCTTGATCCTAAGCTGAAACACTAGGTGATTATAATACCCTCCTTCACATCCTTGATCCTCAGCTGCTACACTAGATAATTATAATACCCTCCTTCACATCCTTGATCCTCAGCTACAACACTAGGTGATTATAATACCCTCCTAAGCTTCACATCCTTGATCCTCAGCTACAACACTATGTGATTATAATACCGTCTTTCACATCCTTGATCCTCAGCTACAACACTAGGTGATTATAATACCTCTTTTACATCCTTGATCCTCAGCTACAACACTAAGCGGTTATAATACCATCCTTCATATCCATGATACTCAGCCATAATGTGTGATTTGCTTCACAGCGACGCCCTCTATGTTACTCGGATTTCTACTTTTTGCATAATTATAATGCCCATGCAGTGGTACACTAAAATGCCACGTAAAAGACTAAGCATAGAGTGCTTTAATAACAGTAAAATTTAACTTTTTACATTAAAACTGGGTCGACCCGGTTGTATTCAGAGTTCATCGATCGACTGCTTGCTAACATCTCCCTTGGATGTCAGCTTATGTGTATACAGATCGAGCGCGATGCTCCATGCAGTTACATGTTATACGATCGGCGAGTGTAGTACACGCATTGTAGGCGCTGGAATGAAATCGCAGTTTTCTTCGTTATACCTCATTAGTTTGACTCGAAATTAAAAGGGGATAATGTAATCAGTGAAAACAAACATTTAAATAGGAATCCATTCATTATGCAAATCACACATTATTGCTTTAAGTGACTATAATTATCCTCCGTCATATCCATGATCGATCCAATCCTTCACATCCTTGATCCTCAGCTGCTACCGTAGGTAATTATAATACCCTGTTTCACATCCTTGATCCTCAGCTACAATACTAGGTGATTATAATACCCTCTTTTACACCCTTGATCCTCAGCTACAACACTAAGAGGTTATAATACCCTCTTTCACATCCTTGATCCTCAGCTACAACACTAAGAGGTTATACCCTCTTTCACATCCTTGATCCTCAGCTACAACACTATTCAAGAGGTTATAATACACTCTTTCACATCCTTGATCCCCAGCTACAACACTAGGTGATTATAATACCCTCTTTTACATCCTTGATCCTCATGTACAACACTAGGTGATTATAATACCCTCTTTTACATCCTTGATCCTCAGCTACAACACTACCCTCTTTTACATCCTTGATCCTCAGCTACAACACTAAGAGGTTATAATATACCCTCTTTCACATCCTTGATCCTCAGCTACAACACTAAGAGGTTATAATACCATCCTTCATATCCATGATACTCAGCCACAATATTAAGTGACTATAATTGTGACGTATCATGTCAAAAGGAGACACTTTTGGGCAGGTTATCAATTTTGAGGTTTTTACATATCTTAAATATAGAGATATTTTGCTCCACAACCCCGTTTTCCCCAATGAAATCGGACATTCCTAAGCGAAGATATTGAGTTCGTAAATTACGGTATTATAAAATTGGAAATTGAGATATCGACCTTTAAAAATATTATTGACAATGTTGAGAGTAGGAATTACCTTCAAAAATGTCTCGAAAAATACAAGATGCCAGTTATATTCCGGTCTGAAACTATCAGACAATATTTTTAACATTAATAACTTCACAAATTCCCAACGAACCCAAATTGTGAAAAAATCACCCCGGTGCAGATTTTTGGCTATTTCTCCATTTACGATCCTGCCCAAAAGTGTCTCCTTTTGACATGACACGTCACAATTATCCTCCGTCATATCCATGATCCAATCCTTCACATCCTTGATCCTCAGCTGCTACCGTAGGTAATTATAATACCCTCTTTCACATCCTTGATCCTCAGCTGCTACCGTAGGTAATTACAATACCCTCCTTCACATCCTTGATCCTCAGCTACAACACTAGGTGATTATAATACCCTCTTTTACATCCTTGATCCTTAGCTACAACACTAGGTGATTATAATACCCTCTTTCACATCCTTGATCCTCAGCTACAACACTAAGAGGTTATAATACCATCCTTCATATCCATGATACTCAGCCACAATATTAAGTGACTATAATTATCCTCCGTCATATCCATGATCCAATCCTTCACATCCTTGATCCCCAGCTGCTACCGTAGGTAATTATAATACCCTCCTTCACATCCTTGATCCTCAGCTACAACACTAGGTGATTATAATACCCTCTTTTACATCCTTGATCCTCAGCTACAACACTAAGAGGTTATAATACCCTCTTTCACATCCTTGATCCCCAGCTACAACACTAAGAGGTTATAATACCATCCTTCATATCCATGATATTCAGCCACAATATTAAGTGACTATAATTATCCTCCGTCATATCCATGATCCAATCCTTCACATCCTTGATCCCCAGCTGCTACCGTAGGTAATTATAATACCCTGCTTCACATCCTTGATCCTCAGCTACAATACTAGGTGATTATATATAATACCCTCTTTTACATCCTTGATCCTCAGCTACAACACTAAGAGGTTATAATACCCTCTTTCACATCCTTGATCCTCAGCTACAACACTAAGATGTTATACCCTCTTTTACATCCTTGATCCTCAGCTACAACACTATTCAAGAGGTTATAATACACTCTTTCACATCCTTGATCCCCAGCTACAACACTAGGTGATTATAATACCCTCTTTACATCCTTGATCCTCATGTACAACACTAGGTGATTATAATACCCTCTTTTACATCCTTGATCCTCAGCTACAACACTACCCTCTTTTACATCCTTGATCCTCAGCTACAACACTAACAGGTTATAATATACCCTCTTTCACATCCTTGATCCTCAGCTACAACACTAAGAGGTTATAATACCATCCTTCATATCCATGATACTCAGCCACAATATTAAGTTACTATAATTGTGACGTATCATGTCAAAAGGAGACACTTTTGGGCAGGTTATCAATTTTGAGGTTTTTACATATCTTAAATATAGAGATATTTTGCTCCACAACCCCGTTTTCCCCAATGAAATCGGACATTCCTAAGCGAAGATATTGAGTTCGTAAATTACGGTATTATAAAATTGGAAATTGAGATATCGACCTTTAAAAATATTATTGACAATGTTGAGAGTAGGAATTACCTTCAAAATGTCTCGAAAAATACAAGATGCCAGTTATATTCCGGTCTGAAACTATCAGACAATATTTTTAACATTAATAACTTCACAAATTCCCAACAAACCCAAATTGTGAAAAAATCACCCCGGTGCAGATTTTTGGCTATTTCTCCATTTACGATCCTGCCCAAAAGTGTCTCCTTTTGACATGACACGTCACAATTATCCTCCGTCATATCCATGATCCAATCCTTCACATCCTTGATCCTCAGCTGCTACCGTAGGTAATTATAATACCCTCTTTCACATCCTTGATCCTCAGCTGCTACCGTAGGTAATTACAATACCCTCCTTCACATCCTTGATCCTCAGCTACAACACTAGGTGATTATAATACCCTCTTTTACATCCTTGATCCTCAGCTACAACACTAGGTGATTATAATACCCTCTTTCACATCCTTGATCCTCAGCTACAACACTAAGAGGTTATAATACCATCCTTCATATCCATGATACTCAGCCACAATATTAAGTGACTATAATTATCCACCGTCATATCCATGATCCAATCCTTCACATCCTTGATCCCCAGCTGCTACCGTAGGTAATTATAATACCCTCCTTCACATCCTTGATCCTCAGCTACAACACTAGGTGATTATAATACCCTCTTTACATCCTTGATCCTCAGCTACAACACTAAGAGGTTATAATACCCTCTTTCCCATCCTTGATCCCCAGCTACAACACTAAGAGGTTATAATACCATCCTTCATATCCATGATATTCAGCCACAATATTAAGTGACTATAATTATCCTCCGTCATATCCATGATCCAATCCTTCACATCCTTGATCCCCAGCTGCTACCGTAGGTAATTATAATACCCTGCTTCACATCCTTGATCCTCAGCTACAATACTAGGTGATTATATATAATACCCTCTTTTACATCCTTGATCCTCAGCTACAACACTAAGAGGTTATAATAGCCTCTTTCACATCCTTGATCCTCAGCTACAACACTAAGAGGTTATACCCTCTTTTACATCCTTGATCCTCAGCTACAACACTATTCAAGAGGTTATAATACACTCTTTCACATCCTTGATCCCCAGCTACAACACTAGGTGATTATAATACCCTCTTTTACATCCTTGATCCTCATGTACAACACTAGGTGATTATAATACCCTCTTTTACATCCTTGATCCTCAGCTACAACACTACCCTCTTTTACATCCTTGATCCTCAGCTACAACACTAAGAGGTTATAATATACCCTCTTTCACATCCTTGATCCTCAGCTACAACACTAAGAGGTTATAATACCATCCTTCATATCCATGATACTCAGCCACAATATTAAGTGACTATAATTGTGACGTATCATGTCAAAAGGAGACACTTTTGGGCAGGTTATCAATTTTGAGGTTTTTACATATCTTAAATATAGAGATATTTTTGCTCCACAACCCCGTTTTCCCCAATGAAATCGGACATTCCTAAGCGAAGATATTGAGTTCGTAAATTACGGTATTATAAAATTGGAAATTGAGATATCGACCTTTAAAAATATTATTGACAATGTTGAGAGTAGGAATTACCTTCAAAAATGTCTCGAAAAATACAAGATGCCAGTTATATTCCGGTCTGAAACTATCAGACAATATTGTTAACATTAATAACTTCACAAATTCCCAACAAACCCAAATTGTGAAAAAATCACCCCGGTGCAGATTTTTGGCTATTTCTCCATTTACGATCCTGCCCAAAAGTGTCTCCTTTTGACATGACACGTCACAATTATCCTCCGTCATATCCATGATCCAATCCTTCACATCCTTGATCCTCAGCTGCTACCGTAGGTAATTATAATACCCTCTTTCACATCCTTGATCCTCAGCTGCTACCGTAGGTAATTACAATACCCTCCTTCACATCCTTGATCCTCAGCTACAACACTAGGTGATTATAATACCCTCTTTTACATCCTTGATCCTCAGCTACAACACTAGGTGATTATAATACCCTCTTTCACATCCTTGATCCTCAGCTACAACACTAAGAGGTTATAATACCATCCTTCATATCCATGATACTCAGCCACAATATTAAGTGACTATAATTATCCTCCGTCATATCCATGATCCAATCCTTCACATCCTTGATCCCCAGCTGCTACCGTAGGTAATTATAATACCCTCCTTCACATCCTTGATCCTCAGCTACAACACTAGGTGATTATAATACCCTCTTTTACATCCTTGATCCTCAGCTACAACACTAAGAGGTTATAATACCCTCTTTCACATCCTTGATCCCCAGCTACAACACTAAGAGGTTATAATACCATCCTTCATATCCATGATATTCAGCCACAATATTAAGTGACTATAATTATCCTCCGTCATATCCATGATCCAATCCTTCACATCCTTGATCCCCAGCTGCTACCGTAGGTAATTATAATACCCTGCTTCACATCCTTGATCCTCAGCTACAATACTAGGTGATTATATATAATACCCTCTTTTACATCCTTGATCCTCAGCTACAACACTAAGAGGTTATAATAGCCTCTTTCACATCCTTGATCCTCAGCTACAACACTAAGAGGTTATACCCTCTTTTACATCCTTGATCCTCAGCTACAACACTATTCAAGAGGTTATAATACACTCTTTCACATCCTTGATCCCCAGCTACAACACTAGGTGATTATAATACCCTCTTTTACATCCTTGATCCTCATGTACAACACTAGGTGATTATAATACCCTCTTTTACATCCTTGATCCTCAGCTACAACACTACCCTCTTTTACATCCTTGATCCTCAGCTACAACACTAAGAGGTTATAATATACCCTCTTTCACATCCTTGATCCTCAGCTACAACACTAAGAGGTTATAATACCATCCTTCATATCCATGATACTCAGCCACAATATTAAGTGACTATAATTGTGACGTATCATGTCAAAAGGAGACACTTTTGGGCAGGTTATCAATTTTGAGGTTTTTACATATCTTAAATATAGAGATATTTTGCGCCACAACCCCGTTTTCCCCAATGAAATCGGACATTCCTAAGCGAAGATATTGAGTTCGTAAATTACGGTATTATAAAATTGGAAATTGAGATATCGACCTTTAAAAATATTATTGACAATGTTGAGAGTAGGAATTACCTTCAAAAATGTCTCGAAAAATACAAGATGCCAGTTATATTCCGGTCTGAAACTATCAGACAATATTTTTAACATTAATAACTTCACAAATTCGCAACAAACCCAAATTGTGAAAAAATCACCCCGGTGCAGATTTTTGGCTATTTCTCCATTTACGATCCTGCCCAAAAGTGTCTCCTTTTGACATGACACGTCACAATTATCCTCCGTCATATCCATGATCCAATCCTTCACATCCTTGATCCTCAGCTGCTACCGTAGGTAATTATAATACCCTCTTTCACATCCTTGATCCTCAGCTGCTACCGTAGGTAATTACAATACCCTCCTTCACATCCTTGATCCTCAGCTACAACACTAGGTGATTATAATACCTCTTTTACATCCTTGATCCTCAGCTACAACACTAGGTGATTATAATACCCTCTTTCACATCCTTGATCCTCAGCTACAACACTAAGAGGTTATAATACCATCCTTCATATCCATGATACTCAGCCACAATATTAAGTGACTATAATTATCCTCCGTCATATCCATGATCCAATCCTTCACATCCTTGATCCCCAGCTGCTACCGTAGGTAATTATAATACCCTCCTTCACATCCTTGATCCTCAGCTACAACACTAGGTGATTATAATACCCTCTTTTACATCCTTGATCCTCAGCTACAACACTAAGAGGTTATAATACCCTCTTTCACATCCTTGATCCCCAGCTACAACACTAAGAGGTTATAATACCATCCTTCATATCCATGATATTCAGCCACAATATTAAGTGACTATAATTATCCTCCGTCATATCCATGATCCAATCCTATACATCCTTGATCCCCAGCTGCTACCGTAGGTAATTATAATACCCTGCTTCACATCCTTGATCCTCAGCTACAATACTAGGTGATTATATATAATACCCTCTTTTACATCCTTGATCCTCAGCTACAACACTAAGAGGTTATAATACCCTCTTTCACATCCTTGATCCTCAGCTACAACACTAAGAGGTTATACCCTCTTTTACATCCTTGATCCTCAGCTTCAACACTATTCAAGAGGTTATAATACACTCTTTCACATCCTTGATCCCCAGCTACAACACTAGGTGATTATAATACCCTCTTTTACATCCTTGATCCTCATGTACAACACTAGGTGATTATAATACCCTCTTTTACATCCTTGATCCTCAGCTACAACACTACCCTCTTTTACATCCTTGATCCTCAGCTACAACACTAAGAGGTTATAATATACCCTCTTTCACATCCTTGATCCTCAGCTACAACACTAAGAGGTTATAATATACCCTCTTTCACATCCTTGATCCTCAGCTACAACACTAAGAGGTTATAATACCATCCTTCATATCCATGATACTCAGCCACAATATTAAGTTACTATAATTGTGACGTATCATGTCAAAAGGAGACACTTTTGGGCAGGTTATCAATTTTGAGGTTTTTACATATCTTAAATATAGAGATATTTTGCTCCACAACCCCGTTTTCCCCAATGAAATCGGACATTCCTAAGCGAAGATATTGAGTTCGTAAATTACGGTATTATAAAATTGGAAATTGAGATATCGACCTTTAAAAATATTATTGACAATGTTGAGAGTAGGAATTACCTTTAAAAATGTCTCGAAAAATACAAGATGCCAGTTATATTCCGGTCTGAAACTATCAGACAATATTTTTAACATTAATAACTTCACAAATTCCCAACAAACCCAAATTGTGAAAAAATCACCCCGGTGCAGATTTTTGGCTATTTCTCCATTTACGATCCTGCCCAAAAGTGTCTCCTTTTGACATGACACGTCACAATTATCCTCCGTCATATCCATGATCCAATCCTTCACATCCTTGATCCTCAGCTGCTACCGTAGGTAATTATAATACCCTCTTTCACATCCTTGATCCTCAGCTGCTACCGTAGGTAATTACAATACCCTCCTTCACATCCTTGATCCTCAGCTACAACACTAGGTGATTATAATACCCTCTTTTACATCCTTGATCCTCAGCTACAACACTAGGTGATTATAATACCCTCTTTCACATCCTTGATCCTCAGCTACAACACTAAGAGGTTATGATACCATCCTTCATATCCATGATACTCAGCCACAATATTAAGTGACTATAATTATCCTCCGTCATATCCATGATCCAATCCTTCACATCCTTGATCCCCAGCTGCTACCGTAGGTAATTATAATACCCTCCTTCACATCCTTGATCCTCAGCTACAACACTAGGTGATTATAATACCCTCTTTTACATCCTTGATCCTCAGCTACAACACTAAGAGGTTATAATACCCTCTTTCACATCCTTGATCCCCAGCTACAACACTAAGAGGTTATAATACCATCCTTCATATCCATGATACTCAGCCACAATATTAAGTGACTATAATTATCCTCCGTCATATCCATGATCCAATCCTTCACATCCTTGATCCCCAGCTGCTACCGTAGGTAATTATAATACCCTCCTTCACATCCTTGATCCTAAGCTACAATACTAGGTGATTATAATACCCTCTTTTACATCCTTGATCCTCAGCTACAACACTAAGAGGTTATACATGTAATACCCTCTTTCACATCCTTCATCGCATAGGCGTAGATCCCGGGGGGGATGGGGGGATTTATCCCCCCCCCCCAATATTTTGCCAGGGGGGGATGGTCCATACAATCATCCCCCCAATGTTGACGCCTGAATATAAGTTTCTGACCAAATTAACCTCATATTTGCCCATTTTAGCCCCAAAAGTACAAATTTTCGCGCGCTTCGCGCGCATTTATTCCACTTTTGCACCATATTTCATCAGTTTAGCTTAAAAATAGCAAAATTGTTCGCCAAAAGGTGCTGCTTTCACTATACTTCAAGAATTTTTTCAATGTCAAAAAGAAATCTACCGGATCATCCTTGATCCTCAGCTACAACACTAAGAGGTTATAATACCATCCTTCATATCCATGATACTCAGCCACAATATTAAGTGACTATAATTATCCTCCGTCATATCCATGATCGATCCAATCCTTCACATCCTTGATCCTCAGCTGCTACCGCAGGTAATTACAATACCCTCCTTCACATCCTTGATCCTCAGCTACAACACTAGGTGATTATAATACCCTCTTTTACATCCTTGATCCTCAGCTACAAAACTAGGTGATTATAATACCCTCTTTTACATCCTTGATCCTCAGCTACACTATAATACACTCTTTTACATCCTTGATCCTCAGCTACAACACTAAGGGATTATAATACCCTTCCTAATATCCTTAATCCACAGCTACAACACTAGGTGATTATGATACCCTCCTTCACATCCTTAATCCTCAGCTACAACACTAAGAGATTACAACACCCTCCGTCACATCCTTGATCTTCAGCTACAACAATAAGAGATTACAATACCCTCCGTCACATCCTTGATCCTCACCTACAACGCTAATTCTCCATTTGTATTATATCGCGAATTAAAAAAAAAGACTATATTATTTGATATCATCAGGACATTCCTCGTATTCAGAATAAAATTTGGTGTCTGATGTGCTCTCAGGTCCCACATAAAATACTGTACACAGGTGCGTGACCGATACCCTAAAGAAACAAAGAAAGAAGCACAACTTTAAAGTTTCCTATCCTGATTTTACTTCGTTCTAAACGAATCATTGTTTCCCATCCTTTCTTTATTTGATTTTCATATTTTCCATCTTCGTCAAATCAAGCTCCATGCAAGAATAAATTTGAATCTCACAGTAAAAAGGTTCCTAAAATGATCGACAAAGCATCAGGTTTTTGGACATGCACGTGAGAAAAATATATTTGAGTTTATACAAAATAAAAGCATCGGTAGATGTCTTAGTGAGAGACAATTTCTATGACGTGAGCCTGGTGGTGTGTAACACATAAATACACCCATCTGGAAAAACCACTCTATTATTAAGTTTGTTATTCTATATGAATCAGGACTAAGTGGTCAATGTAGTAGGATGTATAGGGGTGTGCGGGTGTGGGGGTGTGTGTGTGGGGTGTGTGGGAGGGGTGTGTAGAGGGGGAGGGGGAGGTGGCAGAGGTGGTTTGTTTCCGCCATTATGCTAACCAGGAAATCGTTTCCAGGGTAAACTCAGGATCTGGAAAACGCACCCTGTTATCAAGTTTGTTACTTCGTGTCATACATTAGCATCAGTGGCGGCGCTATGGGGGGGGGAGGGGCATTTTTCTTGCCCCCCCCACTTTTGAGGCAAACCCCCAAAATCGCGTAAATGTTCACTTTTGCGGGAATTTTGCGGGAATTTCTTGATTTTGCCCCCCAAAAAAAAAAATTAATTGGAGTGCATTGACCTTAAACATGGGAATATGGCTGTGCTCTCGGTTTGAATCTTTATAAATTTGGCTCCCATCTTATATCTTTCTTGGACTTGCTACTTTCAACATGTTCAAAGTAATTTCCCATGTGGCGACTACACTAACAGCTGCATCAATGGAATATATGTAATGCCTCCATTAGTGATTAGCTTAATCATTTCGTTTAATTTATACAAACTATGTTGCTCTACCTTTTGAGTCTCCTAAGAATAACACTGGATCCTAAAAAGAAGTGATATTTGTTTGGTGACGCAGCATTGTTTGACTAAATGTTTGTTATTTTGGTCTTTGTTTGGCGAAGCAGCCTTTTGTTATTTTTTTTTTGTGTTATACAATACATTTCTTCAATTGAATTAGAGTAATTTATTTGGCTGATTAGAACGGCATTTTTGGTGATTAACTACGAGTGCGAGCTACGCTTTATTCTGCGAGTACGCACCGTTTTTGAGGTGTGTGACAGGAGTAGTGTTGCAGATTCTTAGGTTATGCCCAATAGATCTGCTGGTACCTCTATTTTTAGATAATTTAGTCAGATACACCAAATCTTAGTTTCATTTTTAGTACTTCGTCTAAAAAAATAGGAAAATAAATACCACCACACGGTAAAACTATCCAAATATCAAAAGCGTAAAAGCAGGATTAATTATAACTTACCGAAGCGGATGCATGTTTGCTGGGAAGCAAGTGTTGAAACGTTTTGAATAATCCTTGAATTTTGTTGTTTTGACTCTGCAATTTAATGAATAAATTGGATCCGGAATTGAAATCGATATTGGACAAATTACAACAGTAAGCCAAGCATTAACTTCAATTTGTATGTTTTACCAGAGAATCTCTGGCTTGGATTGATAGATTCTTTAATAGAACGTGATGTATACGGCCGTGTGATAGTTACTGATACTTTTAGAGAAATGATTGGTTTGAGCCAATATCCGACATCTATTCTCTCATATAAGACGGGCGATACAATATATTTTAATTTAAAAATAAGCTGATAAATGTATGGTGGACGACAGGGCTGTGCATTTAAAGGGATATTCTTATATGTTTTTTGCATTAATGTTGTTTTAAGGTGCTCCTCCTACATACAGTACGCTCCAAAAGCTAAGCTTGAAGAAAAATCATTTTGGCTTGCCATTTGGATTATATTGTCATTGCCTTCCAGCAGACACAAAACTGTTTTAAAACGTTATCAAATTAATAATTAAAATCTGGTCAACTGGAGTTACTATTTTAACTGGACTTACTATTGTAACTATTTTAACTGGACTTACTATTTTAACTGGCAACGTTTTCAAACGTTATAAACAGGTTATAAACATGTTTTGTTTTAGTCCAAAAGTTTTAATAACATTAAAATGTCGGGTTATATAAAGGTCATGAACATGTTTTTAAAACGTTTTATATAAAAACGCACTGCAACAAAATTTTAGAAAAGTACAATCAAAATGTTATTGTAATATATTTTGGCAATATTTTTTGCAACAAATTTAACATTATGTTGAATGTAATGATGAAAGTTTTTAAACATGTTTTTTAATGTTATTAAAATCTTTTATAACTTTTATATAGGCCTACCCTTTATATAACCCGATACTGTATTTAAACGTTTGCTGTAAAACGTTGTTGTGTTTCCTGGGGTAATATTTATACCTTTTATTGGGTATTATTAGGTATTATTAGGTATTTTCGTCTCAGCAGGAAATGACAGGAAAATACATAAAACAATAAAATAAAGATGATCAATAATTATCCCTTTTCTAACAAAATCCTAAAACACTCTCCCTAAATAATTAATATATGTTCCAAAATGTGCGGATTTTGTGGGAATTTTTACAAAACTACATTTCTTTCTTGTAGTATCCACGTGTGGTATCCCATCAGAGCAACAGGTACTTAACACACACGTGTCATATTTTCAAGGAATTCTCTATAGAAACATTGGAAATATTTCCAATTCTGGAGTGAAAATTAATCAACCGTGGTTGGCAACACACATCACATCAACATGATCAAAGGATACTTTCAAGTATATGTGCAACTATATCATAGACAAATATCTACCAAAACCTACAATTTGTGTAGTCAAATCTTAATATGCTGTTGTGTGAAAATAAACATGTTGTTGCCATTTTTTAAATGAATGGACCCAACTGCAGGACAGAAGTCTGATAAAATTAACATTCACATCAATAACACTTGAAGACTTTAGTTGAGGAAATGCCTAAGTGCACCCCGGAAGTACACACTAATTACTTCTTAACAAAAAGTAGGTTATATAAGCTCAACTGGGCAATTCCAGTTGAAATACATACACCTCCTATGGAAGGCATGGTTATGTTTTCAGGGGGTGTATGGGTTTCAACTGGAAAAGCGCAAGCTGTGGATCAGAAACTTCACTGTTTTTATATAGAATTGCAGATTTAGACGTAGTGCAAGAAAATGAAAGAAATTAAACTTTAACACTACATGTACTTGTTTATTTCGCTTACCGGGAGCACTTTCGAGGAACTTCCTCGTCAGCAGCCGATGTTGTTAGCTCTAATATTTTTCTTGGAAATTTCCGGCCGACTTTGGTGATGTCATCGAGTGTGATGTCACCTGATCAGCTGGGTATCTACCAATACAAGTTTGTGTAGTCAAATCTTATAATTGTCACCAAAAATGCTGTTGTGTGAAAATAAACATGTTGTTGCCATTTTTTAAATGAATGGACCCAACTGCAGGACAGAAGTCTGATAAAATTAACATTCACATCAATAACACTTGAAGACTTTAGTTGAGGAAATGCCTAAGTGCACCCCGGAAGTACACACTAATTACTTCTTAACAAAAGTAGGTTATATAAGCTCAACTGGGCAATTCCAGTTGAAATACATACACCTCCTATGGAAGGCATGGTTATGTTTTCAGGGGGTGTATGGGTTTCAACTGGAAAAGCGCAAGCTGTGGATCAGAAACTTCACTGTTTTTATATAGAATTGCAGATTTAGACGTAGTGCAAGAAAATGAAAGAAATTAAACTTTAACACTACATGTACTTGTTTATCTCGCTTACCGGGAGCACTTTCGAGGAACTTCCTCGTCAGCAGCCGATGTTGTTAGCTCTAATATTTTTCTTGGAAATTTCCGGCCGACTTTGGTGATGTCATCGAGTGTGATGTCACCTGATCAGGTTGGTCTCTACTCTCTAGCCATTTCCAAGAAAAACAGTTCTCATGTCATTTTCATTTATAAATACATAAGGCCAAATAACAAAAAGTTTCTCCTAACCTTTCCCGAAATTCCCGAGTCCCGACTGACCCAAAGTTTGACAATTTCAAAAAAGGATTTTACTATGCCCAAAATTTTGATTTCCGGTATTTTTTTTCAGAATTTTTTATTTGTTAATATTCATTCATATTCATAAATTGACATTTCAAAGTCCTTTTGATATCAAATAATTTTAATTATTTGAAACTTGCGATACAACACAAATTTTATGACAAATTATTATTTTGATATTTTTAACATTTTTGATATATAACAGTCCTCAAAGTAAACTTTAAAAATCTAATGATATGTACTTAAAGCGTATGTAGCTGGGAGGAAAAGCCGACGATCAATTGAAAATTTTAACCTTTCATATTGAATTCGAAGATATACATTTTTTTCCCAAAAAGACCCAATTTTTTTTGGTGTTTTGGTGAAGAAATCCATATCTTCAATATGAAAGGTCAAAATTTTCAATTGATTGTTGGCTTTTCATCCAAGCTACATATCATCAGATTTATAAAATTTACTTCGAGGACTGTTAAATATCAATTTTTGATTATTTACCATAAAATGTATATTACATTGTAAATTTCAAAAAATCAAAATTATTTGATATCAGAAGGACATTCTTCGTATTCAGAATGCAATTCGATATGTCTGATGTGCTCTAATGTCCCACAAAAAATACTGTCCAAACGTTCATACCCCATCCCTTAAGGCCCGGGGGGTACTCAAGTTTGGTTTTGGTAGGGACGTGCCGCTGAGATTTTGGAAGTAGACCCATAAATATATTTTTCAAGAAATTTGGACCCATTGATATACCAAAAGTCAAAATTTTCGGCCGAATTTACCCAAAATTGTCTTAGTTTTTACAAATTTTCCCAAAATTTTGGGAAAATTTTGAAATTTTTTGCTAGATTAAGGAAAAATTGGGCTGTTTTCCGAAAAAATTGAGAAAATTTTGAAAAAAGGACCCATTTCATATACCAAAATAGGCTTTGAAAAAGGGGTCATTGATATACCAGAAGGCTGAAAATGCTACCCATGTATGCGGCACGTCCCTGTATGGTCATTTGTACTGAGTACCCCCCCCCCCCTCCCCCGGGCCTTAAGGATCCCAATCCCAACCAAGCATGGCGCATTCTACATAAAATGTTACGGATGCATGGTTACACTTTGGATTTTCCCTTGATACTCTGTTATTCATGATGTGGCTACATGCACTACTTCAATATAAACAACTTCAAAAATGTGGTCACAAACTTGAAATATCCACCAACAATGGTTGAAAAATGCTTAATTTGGAAGAAAATCATAAACACATGATTTTCACGAAACTTTCAACCAGTTTTGGTAAAGTTCATCTAGTTTTTAATGAAATTAATGAAAAAAAAAATTATTGAAGATTTTTTTTATTTTTGTCCACAAAAATGTGGGGTCAAAATCATGCATGCTTTTTTGTAAATTTCTCCAAAATTGTTGCCGCTCTAAATATGTATAATTTTACATACTTTGTAACAACAATTTAGCTTTATTTTAGCTATTATAATGAGTCCCTAATTGATTCAATAATTCCAGGGTTGATACCCACCTAAATGTATTGATAACAATGCAGCTGTTGTCATAGTCATAATGAGCCAGAAAAGTGACTACCCCGGTTGGCGCCGACTGACAATCAAAAATAAAATTAATAAATAAAATTAATAATAATTTGATTTTTTCAGCATAAAAAGAGCCAAAAAATCAGGTTTTTAGGGGAGTGCAGTGGCGGCGGACGCATTAAAATATAGAAAGGATCGGGGGATGAGCATATTTTGGTCCTGTTTCACAGAGAGATGTTTCTGCGCGCGAAGTACATGAAAAATTTCAAACAGGTGTTTTCTGCTATTTGAAGGGCCAATGCGCGCTGCGCGTGCAAAATTTTGCAATTGTACAATGTACCCTATTTGGGCCCAAAACATAGTATTTTTTCGTGCTATAAAAAGTAAGATGCACAGGGCAATTATTGCTTAATTTTTCCTTGTATTATGATTTTTAGGGGGTGATATCCCCCCTTGCCAAAATTTAGGGGGATGTGTCCCCCCTGGTCCCCCCTTCCACCGCCTATGGGGGTGATACCCTCTAGTGTATTCCACGATTCCACACGTTCACTAAAAAAATTGTGCCCTGAGCCAGCGCTCTAATTAATTGGATAGTAAAATTAGCTGGCACTCAACCCTGTAATGAGCATAGCAATGCACCTGTTAATTAAGAGTATGATTAACTCTTGATTAAACTAATTAGTTTTTCACATCAAGCTATGACATAATTAACATAAATATATGTCAACATAATACAAATGACGCAAATATTTTTAAGCATTGATAACCATTTTGAACAACTGATTCGTTCATCATACCAATGAATTACATTTACGTACATGCATCAGTGGTGTAGCCCACAATGGGCATAGCCAGGTGCCAATGTGTGACATGTGTCAATAAAGGTACACATTTGATTGGTAATTAAAACATTTATAAGTTGTAATTAATTCATCACATCAAACCGTGGCATCAGCTTTTCCAGTTGAAATGCACACACCCCCTATGAAAGACATGACCTTAATATTCTACAAAGGGGGTGTGTATTTCAACTGAGGTTACCTTATTGGCTAACTCCATTTGAAATCTGCACCCCCTGTGTGGGAGATTAAGGTCATGTCTTTCATTGATGGGGGTGTACGGATATCAACTGGAATAGCCCATTATTATTTAATTGCATTAATACACAAGACAAAAAAATTATGTTGATCCAAAATAAAATGAAGTCATTTTTTAAATGCTTTCAATTTATATTTTATTGATAACCTAATTGTTTCACAAACTCCAAAATACTTTCATTTAAAAAAACATGTTGTTGCTAAATTTTTACTCATAAACATTTTATTTCACCTCCAAAATCTGGCATCGTACAATATATAATTACTGAACTCATTTTAATTGGCACTTTCTGTTTCTTGGTATTTTACACTTAATAAAATTCCCTTTCACCTGTCAACGTCATACAGTATATAATTACTGGACTCATTTCCTATGAGAATAGGATTTCTTGGTATCTTACTATGTTCCATGCTTGTACAATGGGCTCTGAAAGTGAACAACACTTAGACTGAAAACATTACCTTTGTAAGACACAAAGGTGATGTAATTGACCCAATTTCACCACCAAATTAAATTTGTTTTACGATACTATATACACTTTCCAAGATTTTCGCTGTAATTGAGACTTGCACAGGATATTGCATACAGATTTGACACCTTCTGTTAAAGGCAAGTTGTGATGTTGGTATTTTGTTCACACATTTTGTTTTCCTGCTAGTCCTACTGTATGAGCTTGAAAAATGTCACTATAAGAATCAAGGGGATGTGACTGGGGGTATGTGGGTGGTGGTGAGTGGGGTTGGTGTGGTGTGGTGTGGATGTGAAGTGTGAGTATCATGTCACACTTTGTCTATTCTGTTTGTAAATGCGCGAAGCAGTGTATAATTCGGTATAAACAGCTTCCTATACATAGTATCTCCTGTAAATTTGAATTACTTGAAGATAATATATTTTCACTTATTGCCCCAGGGCAGGAAAACCCTCCTTTGTAAATATTCACTGTTACTCATTAATAGCAAAACGTACAAATTGTAAAGTTTTAAGGTCTATTATGTTTGTATATAAATATACATATATATATATTGTAAGTTGCAAGTTTTAAGGTATTGTCATTTAGCAGCAGACACAAAATTGCTTAACCGTTCAAATATATTGTTTTTTTATTAGTTAAGTGTGTTTGATGTCCAGTGGCCCCCCAGTCAGAATTCTCCCCCCGTTGCCCCCCCAGAAAAAACCCAAAATTCGGAAATTTCCACTTCTTGCGGTAATTTTATAAAATTGGTTGATTTTGTCCCCCCTGAAATTCACTTCCCCCTAATGCCCCCCATAAAAAATCCTGGCGCCGCCACTGTTGATGTCCCCTGCAACATGAAATTACCTCCAAATTTGACATTTTGTACTGTTTCCTAAGTGCAAACCGAGTCATGTTGAAAATTTACGTAGGTTTTTTCCTTCCCAGCAACATTATATACTATATTCTATCATACGTTGCCACCCTCAAGCAGATCCTCACATTTCCAACCTAAAACACTGGCCTACTTCATGTGAAAATAATAACTCTAATCACTGATCTTCCTTGAAGTCTTCTTGAAAATGCCTTTTTACTGACCTTTGTTTTACATAAAAGAATAGAGAATTTTGTTGTTTTGTATTTGTAATTCGGGTGAAAGGGCCAAGAAAACATTGAAATGCTACTGTAAACAGTGATTTGCAGGCCATTAGCCTACTCTTTTCAGCTTGTGATGTTGGGTGAAATCACTACCCTTTCCAGCAAATTTCTGATCGATGATGGCAACACGTTATTGGGCTTGAATGCCTCCCCAGCAAAAAAGAAAATTGCAATGGTATGAATATTCATACTTACTTCTGTGATATCCATGTTTCTGACTGGTTGAGAGCCAGGCATGAACAATGTTTATGCGGGGTGGCCAGGATGTGCAATTGTCGGGTAGGTAAAAGATGGTAAATCACATTTTTTAACAACGCTACTTATTATTTTTTATAACTATTCTGATGAAATAAGAATCACAAAATGTTCTGGTAAGTACTATGAACGGGTTCATTAACATATTTTCATGATTAAACATTGTTTATGCCCTCAGGCCGCAAAAAGCTTCTCGGGCATAAACAATCGTTTAGTCATGAAATTTTATGAATGAACCCCTAGTAATTCTTGGTGTAAGTGAAGACTTTGACCCCATGGGAACTATAGCTGCATTATAGGCCTCTGAGAACCATTTTGATTGGTTTAATAAGGTGGGCTATATCATGTATTGAACCAAGTAGAGTAAGAATAGTCAATAGGGCTGAAACAGATTATGTTTAAAATTGCCTAGTGATTGGCTACTCAGATTATTTTATCATCCAATTGACCAATTAGAGGCAATGTAACAAAGGTACTGTAGTGCCCATGGAGTTAAGGTGGGTAAAATGTCATACTGTACAAAAACATTCTGTCTTGCTCAACACTTTAAACTGTTTCTTGTTTTTGTTCTTTCCAGATCATCATCAGATTTATTTTCAAGTTTAAAATGGTTCTGATATTACATTGAGATTAAAATGATGCAACAAACATGAAGCACAAACAATTTTGATGCTCACTGTGATGTCCGAAAAACAAACAATAGACCCTACAGAGCCCATGACAGAAATAGTTCAAATGCTAATATTCTCCCATCAGCATTTGAATATCGGACTTTGTGCATCGCATTCAAATATATGCACAGAGATATGAGCAAAAAGTACTCTGGAATTTTTTAAGATGGGATATGTGAAAAGGTTTAAATGTTTTAAAAACTTGTCTTGATGAGCCAACAACATAACATCTGGTAAGCAAGCGTCAAACTGTAGTAGTTTCAGAATTCTCCATGCGATGTGTTGCCACAAAATCAGTCTTATCACTTCTTCTTCTTTTTCTGTACATTTGATTTTCCCCCAGGTATAAAAGCTTTTTTCTTCTTTTTAACTGCCATCATAGGAGTTTGAACCTCTGCTGGTTTTGACGCCTCATAGTCTTGTGTACTCGGTGGTAACGACACCTGGCTCCCTATGTTAGGATTTCCAGTGTACTTAATGTTATACAGACTGGGGTCCTTGAGGAAGACGGTTTCTCTGTACATGTGTGGCATTAATCCTGTGAGAAGAAAACACAGTTAGTAAGACTTCAACTGACTGATGGCTGTGTGTTTTGAACTCGCCACCCTTAGCGTTACATCACAAATATTATGAATTTTTACACCAATCAAGTGTCAAATTAGAATATCTTTACAACTATCAACCCTAAACTAGCAAAAGTATACATTTTTGGAAAGCTGAAGGCAAAAGCAATTTAAATATACACATTTCAACTCATTGTACAGGGTGACCTTGAAGTTATACAGGGTGGAATAAAAAAAAATCCAAATAAAAAAATGGGTCACTTAATGCATTGCTTATTACTTACTTGCAGTTATAAACTGAAAGTAAACAACATTGATTTGGTTAGAGGTTAGGGGGGGCCTACTGACTTTGGAAGAAAAAAAATCACAGCTGTTTGGTAATCTCGAATACAGGGTGTCCCAAAAATATGTTCAATTTTTTACAATTCCAACATATTTTGAACTGAAACATTTTACCCCTAACCCATACAGAAAAAGTAAGTTCATATTTAGATTCCTCATCAAATTTCCTCTCAGAAAATGTAAACTTTGACTATAATAGGATAAGTAATTAAAAATTTACAGCAACTTTTAGATTTTGAAGACATCCGCATTGCTTACTACAGTGTTAATATGAAAACGGGTAGTTTTGTACATAAAAGTTTGCATTTTATAGACTAAACCAATCATAAAGAGTTCAAAATGATTAAAAACATTTAGCAGAATTAATAATCTTTCAAAAGAGCTCTTAACCATGTCTGTAGCCCATATGGATGCAAAGATATGATCAGTTGATTCAACGCGCACACACAAAATCTTTATTTCCCATAGACTTTGCACATACCGCCACCGCCTCAACCGCCACCGCCTCAACAACCACCTCTGCCATTCTGAACTCAAACAACTGTATCTCAACTAGTAACTCAACTATCTTAGCTGATAAACAATTCTCCTTTAGAGATCTGTTAGGGCACTCATTTAGCTACAAAATAACACCAAACACACTACAATACCTTTTGTTTAAGCAGAGATATAACAATTTGAACGAGTCTCGATTTGGAAAAGCGTAACAAAACCACCATTTTTGGGTGGCGAGTTCAAAACGCGTGGCCTGATACATAATTGTGATGTGTCACATCAAAAGAAGACACTTTTAGGTAGGTTATCAATTTCGAGGTTTTTACATATCTTAAATATAGAGATATTTTGCTCCACAATAGCGTTTTCCCCAATGACATCGGACATTCCTAAGCGAAGATATTGAGTTCATAAGTTACGGTATTATAAAATTGGAAATTGAGATATCGGCAGGTTTAAAAATATTATTCACAATGTTGAGAGTAGGAAATTACCTAGAAAAATGTCTCAAAAATACAAGATGCCAGTTATATTCCGGTCTGAAACTATCAGACAATATTTTAAACATTAATAACACCACAAATTCGCAACAAACCCAAATCGTGAAAAAAACACCCGCGGGCAGATTTTGGCTATTTTTCCATTAACAACCCTGCCCAAAAGTGTCTCCTTTTGACATGACACGTCACAATTTATCAAATTGAAAAGATAAGCAAAATTTCTCATAAGAGTAGTAATATTTCTTCAGGGATGAAAACAAGCACTGACATATTATTTCCTGAAACTGCTTTAACATTTCCTGAAAATGTGTATTTCCCTATCCTTTGTACATGGAAGATCCAAGCAAAATTTCCTGAAATCAGGGAATTTCCTGAAGATTTACATCCCTGTTTCTTACAATATTGTATGTATTTCTTCATTTGGTGATGCAAAATTTCCTTCCAAATGGGCTATTCCAGTTGAAATCCTTACACCCCCTATGGAAGACATGATCTTAATCTCCTACACAGGGGGTGTAGATTTCAAATGGAGTCTCCCACTCAGATAACCTCATTTGAAATTCACACACCCTGTATGGAAGATTTAAGTCATGTCTTCCATAGGGGGTGTATGGATTTCAACTGGAATAGCCAAATGCCAAAGTGTCCCTGGAAGAAGCTTCCTATAGTCCACACATTTTCCAGGCATGCTGGATAACAGGTACCGTATTCATTCCAATAAGGGCCCAGGGCGCTTAACAAAGTCATTTTGGGTGGGCGCTTATTTTTACCTTGTTTTTAGTCATCAATCACCGTCTGAAAGTATTTAGTTACTCACAGTTAGTGCGCCCTCACAATATTATGTGTCTTAATTTAATATTATATTGACAAAATGTTTTGAGGGCGCACTAACTGTAAATAAATGGCGGCCGCCGCGCCAGCAAAAAATACGAATTTGAGACAGAATTAGCTAAAAGTTGGCCTTTTAAAGGCATTTGCAGGTGGTTATTGTGAAATATTTTTAATATCTATACATCTGCCCACTATGAAATAGCGTCACAATTTAATTTTGGTGCACATTTTGGGTGCTTTTGATGCTCAATTTCCCTCATGCATGCATGTAAAATCACTCGACAGGTAAGCTTACTGGAAATATTTTGACAACATTGGATGGGCGGTTAATAATTTCATATTGTGCTTGTTGCAAAGTCGTTGGGTGGGCGCTTATTGGGGCATGGATGCTTATTGGAACGAATACGGTAATTGAAAATTCCCAGAGGTACACTTTTAGTACCAAAGGTAACAATTCAATATGGTGCATTTCCCATGGCTTTAAGATGTACCATTACATCTTGGGGGAGCTTGCAGTTTGGGTTAGGGTTTTTTCATTAGGTATTTTTTATTTATAATTTCATGCATTACTTTCTTCAGTTAGGTGAGCAGAGTTGGTTATTTAGTGATAGTGGGTAAAGGTTTTTCTTGTTGCTCATTTAGTGGGTGAAGTTTTTCAAACAATTTCAATCCCCCCCCCCCCCACACACACACACATTTAATAGTGAGCTCCTTACACCTTGACCTATTACAGAATATGGACTCTCCCAGCCAAACTATGGGCAAAGTTTTTTGTTTTCACTCATTTAGTGGGTGAAGTTTTTCAAACAACCCCCTACAATTTAATGGTGAGTCCCTTACACATTGACCTATAAGGAATATGGACTCTCCCATCCAAACTATTTGCTGAAATCAAACTTACCAAAAGCTTTAGCGATACTGATCTCTCTTAAAACTCTCCTGTGTTGGAAGTGACACAATTTGGTGATTTTCCTGTCCATCATTCGGCCTGTATTCGGTGACACAAACTGGGATAATAGTTGCACATTCTGAAACAAAATGGAATCATGTTCTGTTTAATACAAAGTGATGTTACAGCAAATGCAACTAATTCAACAAACAAATTTATGCATGAGGCAAAAATGTCAAATAAAATTTCCTACTACAACACATGTTGCTGATAAAAATCCTGAACACATGTTCAAAAATGTGTGTCATGTCTCACATCCTGAGGCTTATCATATCCAAATTAGTAGATAATGGTGAAAACTAGTGGACACTGGACAGAAAGACATCAGCTACATCTGGTTCATACATACATACTATGTAACAGCACGCATGATTGGTCGAGAGCCGGGCATAAACAGCGTTTATGCCCGGTATCCAGGATGTGTGGTCACCGGGTAGGGAAAATGAAGGACAATCGTGTTTTTTTAATAATGTTACTTGTAATTTTTTGTTATTATTTTGATGAAATAAGAAGCACAAAATGTTCTGGTATGTATGAACGGGAAGCGGCCCCTCGGGCATAAACAACCGTTTAGTCATGAAAATATATGAATGAACCCCTAATTCACCCTCATTCCCTTCTGCATATTTGTAGCTTTTATTTGTGCTAGCCATAGGCTTCCACATAAAAAGTTATAAGATATTTTCTTAAAGCATCAAGAGCTATCTCAAGAACCACTGAACCAATACTAGGCTTATTAGTACTCATTTTAATGCATTTTTCATACTGATTCCAAATATGGTCGTGAAAATGTACAATTCTGAAATTTTTGAATTTAACCAAAAAAATTGAAAATTGTCGTCTGCAGTTGACACCTGTGTGTTATTTCTCTCATCCACTTTCTCTACCTTTTCTGTCTACATATACCACTCAACTCGCCCTTACCTGTTTCGTGTGATAATTGAGGACACACAACAATAGGCCTACACAACAAACAGTTCATGGTTTTTTTTGACAAACTGGGGATTTTTTCTCTGACAACTTGTTCAAGATTTGTTTCTTACCGGAGTCATCACTAACTGCCCTCATGGTTCAACATTTTAAATTAGTGGAGTTACATGTATATAGTTGTAGCTATAGTAGCTCCAACCAGGGACATTCTTGTAAATATATCCAATGTCCCCTCTTGGTGTAAATATATCCAATGTCCCCTCTTGGTGTAAATATATCCAATGTCCCCTCTTGGTGTAAAGACACAAAAAAAGTCCCTGATTGCCAGTTAGGAATGCAACCACTCACTCAGCCCCTCACTCACTCACACAATGGGCATTCCTTTTGAAATCCATACACCCCCTATAGAAGACATTGTCTTAATCTCCCACAGGGAATGTGAATTTCAAATGGGATTCCCTGAATGGGTGACTCCATTTGAAGCTTGCACTCCCTGTGCAGGAAATTAAGGTCATGTCTTCCATAGGGGGTGTATATGGATTACAACTGGAATGACCCAATTCTTCACTTACTCAATGCCTCAAACATTTGTCCACACCATCAACCAACCAATTAATCTATCAGTCATTCAGTCAATCAAAATACTTACTTTAAATGACACTGGTATATTTACTTTGCAGAGTAGACAAGGTTGCTGTTCTTCTACATATGGATCACACATTTCTGATATTTGCTGCAATATTCAAAACACAAAAGAAGACACAATCGTTCAAATAAGTTTGCTTTCATATTTCAGGAGTGCACTCTTCATAGTCTAGTTGAATGGCGTAGCTAGTGGAGGGCTCATTACCCATCAAAATAAGCCTAATGAAAGCTCAACATTTCTGCACATGTGTCACCTCTTGTATGCCATGTCAGAAAGTCGTTATGCAGTTCATTATGCACTACATAATCGTGCTTTGACAAGTGCCTTCCGCAACAATGCAGTTGCTGCTGTCTACTGTGTGATAGATGGCATGCAAAAACCAGTGAAATTCAGCGTTCAAGATTGAGTTACATGTACTTACAGATTCCTCTGCTTCCTCCGACACATCAATTTGGGCATTGACGTCTACTTGAGGATCCACTTGTGTGTCTTTCTGTGCATTACTTGAGACTGCTGCTGTAAAACTAAGTGGTCTTCCATAACTTGTCCTCAACATATCTTTAACAACAAACATAATTTCAGCATTTGGAAAAAAAGTGGTTAGTTACATGTATTACAGTCACACTATAGCCCCTAGTATCAGTGTAAATGATTCTTTGTTTGTCCTTTCCATCAGACCGTCCAAAACATTCTGACCTAGCTATAATTCTTTCCATTGATTAACCCTAACACAGAAATGGCTTTTTGGCGACTGGAAGGGAAAGGAAGGAAGGAATAAGGAGAGAAAACAAACAAAGAAGTTGTTTGCTCTGGGTGGGATTCGAACCCCAGACCCCTCGCATGCCAAGCACTAGGTCGGCGACACTAGTAGCCACAGAAAGTGCAAAATCAAGGCTAGGGTTGTCAGGAATTGAATTTGGCTGAGCATTACATGGATCGAATGGGTGTAGCTGAGCATGCTGAGTGAGTCTGAGTATGTCATGATGATGCTGCAGACATCTATAGGCCTCAAGGTACCGTACATAACAAATACCAAACTGGTGTTTTATGACCTTTGACATGCATGCATTCTTTTGTCGATAGTGATATGAATTTGTGCTGAGTGTCCTTCCAGGCTTGACTATGCTCATGTGCTTCAGTGGTCATGAAAGGATTCAATAGATAACCTTTGCCCCAATAATCCCAAGCTATTGTCAGAAACTGCTCCTCGGAAAAAGTATCATAAGAGCTCAGTCTCCAGATGATAGTCATATAAAATGGCCAATAGATAAATGACTGTCATTGGAGACTGAGTTCCGCAGTCTAATGATGATGTAGGCGACCTTTTCTTTTAGACCACCCGAGCTATATGGTTAAAATTACGAATTTATCAAATTAAACTTTCACATCAAGGTTAAACATGTTCTAAGCTATAAACATTCCTTTTATTTCATCAAACAAGCTTCAAGTTCAATGCTTCATTTTGTTCCAAAATCCATGTTTTTATCGCAATTTTTGACGTAAAAGAGCTGAATGCAAAACCGGTGATGCAAACTCCAAAACTTTCACGTAGCATGAGCGCTTGATGTACGCTTGTTTTGACGGTGATTTATACTCTTGTATCAAGCACTTTCAAGTGTGTTTGACAGTGTTTTACTGCATGGCTCAATTTTGCATAAATTCAAGATGGCGAATTTCTCGAAAAACATTGTGTACCGGTATTTTTCTTTAAA
Source organism: Amphiura filiformis (assembly GCF_039555335.1). Classification (NCBI taxonomy): domain Eukaryota; kingdom Metazoa; phylum Echinodermata; class Ophiuroidea; order Amphilepidida; family Amphiuridae; genus Amphiura; species Amphiura filiformis. Next base: position 8,114,194 of record NC_092630.1, on the reverse strand, counting down.
AAGTTCCCTAATAATTTCACAAATTCTTTGCCACTTTCCACTCATTTGATCATCTTTTTATGTGATGGAAGTGATGCTGATTTTATGAAG